>NC_140175.1:64586624-64649124 GCF_963971535.1 Notolepis coatsorum
GGAGAGTGGAGGCTATCACATGCTTCCTCCGACACATGTGTAGCCAATTAACCGCTTCTTTTCACCTGGCAGCGCGGACTCTCACTGAGAGGGTGTAACGTGTGGAAGGATAACACTACCCCCCTTAGATCATTTTCCTCGCTGAGCAGGCGCCCCGACCGAACTGTAGGAGTCGCTGTTTACAACGACCAGGACCCACCCACCAGCTTTCCCACCCCTAACACTGCCAATTGTGTTAGTATGACGGCCGGCCAAGCCGGTAGCAACGGCGAGAGCTGGGCTCGATACCAGCATCTCCTGCGTTAGTGGCGAGCGCCTTGCCCACTGCGCCACTCAGCCGCCTTGACAATACATTAATCTAATCTCATTTTGATTGGTTGCAAAGCGCTTCCGCATATCGGCAACCATTTTTACACGGCTGCATCGTCAGTTGCATTCTAATGAGCTGGACAGGTGTGTCTTAACTTGACTTTTTGCGATTTCATCTGCACACTTCCCTATTGGCTGCCTTATAAGCAGTGTTGTGCTAGTTACTGAAAAATAGTAACTCAGTTACTTTACTAGTTACTTCATTTAAAAGTAACTTAGTTACTTTACTAGTTACTTACACCCAAAAGTAATGAGTTACTGTGAAAAGTAACTATTTAGTTACTTGATTTTTTTTGTATTGCTCCCATTAATACCCTTACAGATTCTTACAGTCAAAAATGTTAATCAACTTGACAGTTTCCATTCATTTGCATTCACATCACTGAACTCTGCTAAGCAATGTGGTCTATACAAACACAAACCTGACACAAACACAAAGATAATGTTTAAATGCCAATTTATTTCAGGCCAGAACAAGTATTGCTGCCCTCTACAGGTCATAGTTGGGTATAGTCTGCCAATAAATACCAAAAAATACCAACCAAACTAACAAAAATAGTCAGTATGGCTTTGCTTAGTTAGCTCAAAACTAACACACAAGGCACACATAACAACATAGCCCAACCAAAAATGTTTTCCCCAAGGAATTCTGAAATATATAACTAAACAAGCTGAATATATTATTCAGAATCAAAAAGCAAAAATTAAAGTTGCTTCAGCACCATAACGTAAGGTTATGTATATAACCTAGTTATATGAGTACTGGCTAAGCGTCCCACTCTGTAAGCCTATCGAGATATACCTAATCTCATGTACCTATTGTACTCCATCAATGAAAAAAACAAGTACACCTACACCTGCCGGGTCCCGCCCCTATGGAGGCGTAGCCTATAAGACAGTAGGCATGGTCACCAAACACTCTTCCTCGCCAAAAATCCTGTTTCCAGTAAAATATCCCTCAAAAGGGAACTCAGGGCCGCTTAAGAGCGAAACGCTTAGCCAGTACTCATATAACTAGGTTATATACATAACCTTACGTTATATTATCGTACTTGGCCATCGCGTCCCGCTCTGTAAGCCTATCGAGATATGGGTTAGAGCGGACGCGAGGCCCGACAGATGCACCCCCTGAGGACCCGTAAGCCCACATCAAGGGGTTTGGGGAGCCCCGTCACCCCATCCTTCCTAATGAAGGGGGGGCGCAGTCAACTCCACCTGAGTGCGAGCAAGAGGGAACTAGAACCCCTTGAACACACAGCACAGGCGGAACCACGTGTGACCTAACACACTGTGGCCCATACCCACACACTCCTGCTACCCTACCAAAGGACGGGAAGCAGGAAAGGCCACAGACCCCAGAACCGCCTGGGAGACAGAACCCCCGGTCATGTCCATGAGATAAAACCTTACAAAGGGGCCCGGGGAGGACCATGAAGCTGCAGCACAGATGTCCTCCACCGAGGCCCCACCCAGGAGAGCGGCAGAGGCAGCCACTCCACGAGTGGTGTGCGCCCTGACGCCCCCAGGGGGATCCTGCCCAGCCAACATGTAGCAGAGGGCAATGCCCTTGCACAACCAATGGGACAGGCGCTGTTTCGACAGTGCCTTACCGGCACGAGAACCACCGTGACAGACAAAAAGCTGATCGGTAACCCTGAAGTCCTGAGTACGGCTGAGGTAAATTCCCAAAGCATGGACCGGACATGACAGGTGAAGGCCTGCATCTAACTCACTAGAAACGCCTGAATCACAATATCCCTGGAGCAGAAGGAACTCCGGATATTCTTAGGCATGAAAGCAGGATTAGGTCGCAGAGTGGCACCGCAATCGGCCCGAAAAGACAGGCACTCTGGACGTACCGAAAGAGCACAGAGCTCACTCACGCGTTTAGCGGAGGTGACAGCCAGCAGGAACGCGGTCTTGAAAGACAGCTGTCCCAACGGCGCCTGCTCGAGCGGCTCAAACGGGGCCAAGGACAACCGACCGAGGACCAATTGAAGATCCCAAGCCGGAGCCAAAGAGCGTTGCACCGCCAAGCAGGAAACGCTTCACAAGAGGGTGGCTGAACAAGACCTTCCCCTCAAACCCCATCATAATAGGAGGATATAGCTCCCGCATATACCCTCACCGTCGAAGCCGACAGTCTACCAAGGAGAGACTGGAGATAGCTAAGGACAGCATCCAAGGGGCAGGAGACTGGGTCCCAGCCCCCCGCCTTACACCACTCTTGGAACATACGCCATCTGCCTGCATAAAGCGTGACAATGGAGGGAGCATGCGCATTCCGGATGGTATTAACCACAGAAGGGTCCATCCTCTCCAGACTTACCCTCCCACCAGCCACACCAACAGGCATTGGCCCAACACCGGGTACTGGAACAGTGACCCGTTTTGCTGCGAGAGGGCCGTCGCCGACCAAGGAATAACCCAAGGTGGAGCGACCAGTAGCTGGATCAAGACTGGGAACCACACTGCCGTGCCCCGGTCCGGCGCGACCAGGACCACCGTCCTGCACTCCCTCCGTATCCGCTCCAACAGCTGACCCAACAGCTGTACAGGAGGAAAGGCGTACAGAAGACCGGGCGGCCATGGAACGATCGAGAAGGCATCCACCCCCAAGGGGGGATGATCTGCTCGACTGACCGAGAACCACAAGGGGCACTTGAGAGAGCGTCGGCTCGCAAACAGATCTACCGAGGCCTCCCCGAACCGATCCCAGATCTGTCTGACTATGTCGGGGCGGTGTTCCCACTCGTCGTAACGAGGACCGCCCCGAGACATCATATCCGCACCCACATTCTCTGCCCCAGGGATGTGGAGCGCCTGTAGACTGCGCAGCCTGCGAGATGCCCATAGCCAAAGTTCGACCGCCGCCCGTTGCAGGCAGATGGAATGAGTCCCACCCTGCCTGTTGATATACGCCGCTGCCGTCATACTGTCTGTCCTGACCAAAACGTGCTCGCCTACCACCAGGTGGTCGAACCGTTTGAGGACCAGGAGGACCACCTTCAATTCCAACACATTGATGTGCGGGGTAGACGGGCCAGCATGAACCTTCGCCCAGCTGCCCCCCACTGCGTGGGTCCGACACGTCCCTCCCCAACCCGTGAGAGAGGCGTCGGTGAAGACCGTGACGTTCGAGCGCCTGCTGTCCATGGGGACCCCAATGGTGAGGATACCCAGCCTCCTCCAATGGGCGAGATCTCCCCATATCGACAAAGGAACCGTCAACCGTTTCCATTTGTCCCTCACCGGATCTATTCCCATAGAGGAAAACCACCTCTGTATCCTCCTCATGAAGAGGAGGCCAAGAGGAACCACCGTGTGAGCAGATGCCATCAGACCGAGCAGACGCATCACTTGCAGCGCCGTGACCGTCCCTCCCAGACGGAAACCGAGCGCGTGACGGATAGACACCCTCCGCTGCTCCGAGAGGATTGCAATCATGGGTCTCGACCTCAGCATCAAGCCCAAGTACTCCACCTGTTGACTGGGAAGAGGTGTACTCTTCTTCCAGTTCACAGCAAAACCTAACCTGGTGAGGAATTCCACCACCAGCCTGGTATGAGACCTGGCAACCTCCTCCGAACAACTGAGGAGTAGAATGTCGTCGTGATAGAATAGAACCCGTATCCCCCGACGACGTAGAGACACTCCAGCGCAGTCGCTATGCACTTGGTGAATGTGCGGGGAGCCAGAGAATAGCCGAACGGCAACCTCTGGTACTCGTACGCTATGCCCTGAAACAGGAACCGCAGGAACTTCCTGTGAGGAGGGAAAATCGGGATGTGAAAATATGCATCCTTCAGGTCTATGGAGGTGAACCAGTCTCCACCAGCATGCAGAAGGAGTTTGACGGTCAACATCCTGAATGGTCTCGCTACAATCAACCGATTGAACGCAGACAGATCCAGTATAGGTCTGACCCCCCCTGTTTTCTTGGGTACCAGAAAATAACGGGAGTAGACGCCTGACATCGCGTCCTCTCTCGGAACCATGACGACGGCCTGCTTCGCCAACAGAGATTGGATCTCGTCGGCCAGGGCTGTCACTGCTTCTGACCCTGACAATAGGGTCGGCACCAAACCTGAGAACGGAGGTTGGGGTTGCGCGAACTGCAACACAAGCCCCTCTTTCAACGTTCTCTCTATCCACCCCCCCAAACGGCATTCTTGTCGCCATATGTGAAAATAATCCCACAGCGCATGCGCTGTCAACTGACGCTGGGCCGCAAGGAACAGTAGATAGCTGGCCCGGTCCCTCCCGCTGTGCGACGCACCCAAGGGGGGACCCCGACAGAAAGGGCCGGTTTGATACGGGAGAAGCTGTCATCAAACTGGTTGACACCCACCCCCCCCCTGAACACCCCTCTAGCGCATGCTGAGGAGTTGTTCTGCAGCTAGACACGCAAGGCATGAGGACCCCATGGCCTCCTACACGCCGAAGCCCTGCAGTGATATTGCTATCACCAAAATCACGCTCGCCTCTTCTTTGCAGACCACTGCCGCTCTCACGGGAGTGGGAGGCATCAGCGCGATACCCCGCCTGGCGAAGGCGAGGCCGGGGTAACCCTTGCTGTGCATTCAACAGAAGAGGCCTCGAGTCCCCCTGCTGACCACTGTAGCTAGTGGCAGCCGTAACACCAGGCTCATCCATCACACAACGTGTGGTGCAGGAGCCACGCGACAGCACAACATTCTCACGGACAGACCCAGGCTCAGCCATCAACTGGGTGTCAGCCCCTGTCCCCATGAGAAGTGAAGAATGGGGCCGCATGCGCTTCAAAGAAGGTTCGCGGCCCGCAGCCAAAGGAAAACGATCAGAGCCCCGCTTCCGTGGGTAACAGAGAGAGGATTGAACGGGGAGCGGGCTGCTCGTGGCAAAATGACGACGGCTTGTATTATCCAAGCCGAATTCACCCAAAATGGCCGATTCCTCGGCCGCCAAGGCTGTCGGCCTTGTGGAACCCTGTTGACTCTCCGCCCAGGGCACCACTGGCGGGGAAAACATGGCCGCCTGTCGAGGGCCTCGCCACAGTCGTTGACGAGGCCGTGCTCCCACCTCTGGCTGCACAGCGTGAGGCGGTGTGCGACCCAGATCAACAACCGCCTGCGCCTCCACAGAATGACCAAAAAGACTTTCCGTGGAAAAAGGAGTCGTGAGGAGAGAAAACCCATCCTCTTCCCCAAGAGGAGAGTGCTCCAACCAAACATGCCTAACAACAAACGTTGATAGCATCCTAATCCTCCCCGCAGTTATAGCTTGCGACTGAGTCAAGATCTCTATAACACCACAAACATGCAACATGTTTACAATGTCGGCTGGACCCAAAGCCCCACTACCCGACGCCAATGTGGATAGGAAACTAGCCAGCTGAGCCATAACACTGGCCGCCGCTAAAAACCATCCTGCAGCAGTATACCACTCATCCGTCCATACTGCCACCCTCCGAGCCGATTCGCTGTCAAGCATCGGCCGGGTGGGACATCGTTCATCCCCGCCAGGACAAAGGATCAAAGCTACCTGGCTACGTAGCCACGGTACACCCGGCCTGCCCCTGTTGTTAGCCCTTTTACACGTAAAAAAGGTAAATAAGACTCGGCGAAACCCCCCACATTAGCAACCGACTGACCTTCATCAATGAATCGGGCAAGAGGAGGGCAAAGCGGCAACGTCCCACGGCGGGGAGTATTAGAACAACGACCCATTTCAGCATCAACATTAGCATTAGCAGTAGCGTTAGTAGCATTAGCGTTAGCAGCGTGCTCCAGGATCGCCAGGAAATCGTCCACTGCAGTGGAACGTTCACCAAGCCACCCCGGCCCTGGCGCCGAAACATACTTTACAGCATTACCAATACCGACATTAATGCCTGATGACACATGGCCTACCTTTGTACAAGCCGGCTCGATAGCCAAACCTTGTACACTGCTCCTTGGCCTGCTGCCGTCAGACGAGGAAACATCAACATAGGCCCGACGTGTAGCTGAAACATGCCCCGAAGATTCCAGGGGTAAGCAAACCTCCGGTAAGCATTCAACATTACGCAATTTCTCTGATCTTTTCATAACACTAGTTACATAAGGTGCACTGCGACCGTTATGATGGAAACAAAATTAGAGGAAGAGTGTTTGGTGACCATGCCTACTGTCTTATAGGCTACGCCTCCATAGGGGCGGGACCCGGCAGGTGTAGGTGTACTTGTTTTTTTCGTTGATGGAGTACAATAGGTACATGAGATGAGGTATATCTCGATAGGCTTACAGAGCGGGATGCGGTGGCCAAGTACGATAATATAACTACTGTTGTGTTTGCACATTAAAATATCCCTTCATATCTCAAGTATGAAATCTAGCAAGCAATGTGCAACAGAACAAACACAACATTTATTTTCCTCAAGGCATTCTGAAATAAATAACTGAATACAATCTGAATATATTATTCAGAATCAAAAAGCAAAGATTAAAGTGGCTTCAGCACCATAACTACTGTTGTGTTTAGCACATTAAAATATCCCTTCATATCTCAAGTATGAAATCTAGCAAGCAATGTGCAACAGAACAAACACAACATTTATTTTCCTCAAGGCATTCTGAAATAAATAACTGAATACAATCTGAATATATTATTCAGAATCAAAGTGCAAAAATGTAAGTGGTTTCAGCACCATATTCGTATAGAGGCAAGTTGCAACTGCTGTTGTGTATATGGTCCAAGTATAAAAAAATAAGTCACAGCATTTTCCCTTTAATTCAAGTATGAAGACCAGCAAGCAATGCACTTTTACATAAAATAAGTGTTCTGAAATATAACATAAATTATAAAAAATAAAATAAAAATAAAGTGCTGTTGTTTGTGTCACTGTGGCTACTAAATTAAGCCACGTTTTATGTTGGACAGATAACAAATGTGGGCCTACTTAATCAAAACAAAATAAAGTGCTTACTGGCAAAGACCTGGATGAATGTTTGAGTGGAGGTTTAGCCTTCGAACCAGTGGTTGTACCTCATAAGGAGCAGCTTCTCAAACCTTTGGTCAGACAGCCTGTTCCTCTTTGGAGACAGTACCAGACTCCCCAGGCTGAAGAGTCTCTTAACTTGGGCACTGGATGGAGTAGCTGCATTTTTCTTCAGACACATTTCCTTTATTATGGGAAACTGTTTGAGAATCTCCATCCCTGTTTCGGCTGTTTTCAAGTAGGCCATTACCTCAGTTTCCACAGTGCTGAAGGTGTCCTCATCCTCCTCATTGTCCTCAAAGCAAAAAAAGTCCTGCTCTTTGGACGAGCCTGAGTCTGGTGGTGTTGTCGGAGGCAGGGGATTCTTGGCCGATTGCTGCACAGAGACAAACCTGTGACACTCTGCTGCCAGGATTCCCTTGACCATCTCTTTCTTCCTCTGCTCTCTCAACCACCTTAACTTGAACTTGGGAAGTGTGACAGCCGCCAGCATTGCATCGTTGCTTTCCAAGACGGATGCAAATCGTCTTTTGATAGCCTGCGAAACATACACACAGTGACACAGACATTAGAATAAGTGAGAGATTCCCATGAAAGCTGTACACCACCAGGTGATTTTGAACTATAGTTATTATTATGAGTTATAAAATAATTTAAACACCATAAAAACAGACAATGAGAAATTGAGAATATATGTACAACTGATGACAAAACTAAAACTTTATTTTGCCAAAAAAATAAGTATTACTATTTATGTATGTTGCACCCAGTGTGTAGATGCAGTACAGTTTATAAATACGATATCAATATGTTCAAATCATGTCCCCTTATTTTGGCTATATCAGTGCTCTCTCTCAGCTAACAATATTAATGTTTACATCTTTTTTTCTCCTTTAGTAAACAATTATACCATGTGTGCTGTAATAAAAACGAGTGGTGCACTGGTGTCCACTGATTAATGCAGTATTTCTGTACAGTGAGGAGGGGTAACCAGATCATTACAAAAGTGTTGATGAATGTTTCTTACCTGCACTACGGCTTCAGGTAGGCCAGTTGCCACAGTCAGACCATCTTTCGTCCCCAGTGTCTTTGACATTAATACTTCTAGAGTGGGCAGGAGGGTGCCATAGTAACAGTGATCCTCTCCTTGCAGGATGTCCAGAGCAACTGTGAGTGGCTTCATTATGGCACAGTATTCCTTCAGAAACTGAAGTTCCCTTTCGCTGATACATTTGAGCTGTTAACAACCAGAGATGGCACTCAAGTCAGCCATAGGTATTTCAACTATTCTTGCCACAGCATCATAAAAGGAATTCCACCTTGTAGTGCATGGCACCAGCAGCTTTTTGGCCACCACTTCGCCCACTATCTCTGAAACCACTGTCGACCTGCTAGCTTTATTCCACAGTGCTGTGCACTTAGCTGTAGCGCTTCTGTAGATTCCCTTAGTCCCAGGATTTAAAAGGAGCCACTTGTCATCAGAGCATGAAATTAAGTTCAGTGTGTGAGATGCACATCTCTGGTGTGGATGTAAAACAAGCCCTTCCTCTGCAGCGGTGTTAAGCACGTCTGCAACATCAGTGAAGATAACCTCTTCATCATCATCATCATTGTCAGAGAGCGATTCCGGTTGATACATTTTAAATGCTTTTACGAAGTTAGAGCCGTTATCAGTAACTGTGGCTGTAACTTTTTTTGAAACTCCATACAATGAGTGAATGTGGTCAATCTCAGCAGCAATGACATCATACGTGTGCCTACCCTTTATCCGTTTACAAGCCAATGCCGCTTTCTGGCGTTGTAAAGTAGTTGGGTTTATCCAGTGAGATGTTATCCCGAGGAAACTTTTGTTGTGGACGGACCAAATGTCTGCGGTGGTCGAGATGTAGTCCAGCCCTTCAAGCGTTTTCTTGATCTCAGTTTCCTTCTTTGTATATTCAATATCCAAGTAATTGGAAAACGTTTTCCGCCCCATTTGCCGTGTGCCACTGGGACATGGTATCATGTTCACTAGTTGCTTGAAAGCAGGTGACTCCACTGTCGAAATAGCCTGCATGTTTTCCACAACATACCGTGCAATTGCTTTGTCGCGTGTTCCCTGGCTAGCAGTCCCTCGAGTAAAATCGAGCCGCTGTTGCTTGCGTGGAGTGGCTTCGGGTGTGTCTGATGGCTTAGCTACTAGCTTCGTTGAAGCATGTTGTTTCCTCAGGTGCTTCAGTAAATTAGAATTGCTGTTTTGGGCAGTCGATAGGACCCGTAGACACAACGTAAATTTTACCAAGATGTTCTTTTCTTTGCTCTCGATATAGGAAAAATACTGATAATATCTCCATGTACCAAAACTGGATTTAGCAGACGCCGCCATGACGGTCTCTACTACTAGACTATAGTAAAATCAAAACAAACACGCCCACATCTACGCAAGTGAAATAAAACAGGAGTCAGGAGGACGCTCGCTATGAATCTACATGAAAATAACGCAGTAACGAACTAACAAACCATTTAGTAACGGTAAAGGCCTTACTGAATTTAAAAAGTAATGCGTTAGAGTACTATTTATCGCCAAAAGTAACTTTGTTACTGTAACGCGTTACTTTGTAACGCGTTAGTCCCAACACTGCTTATAAGGAGCTTTGGAGGGGATGCACGTTCATGTTTCAGAGCGGTGAAATTCCTCATTGCGGTATCTCAGCTGAGACAGTATATTAAGACATATTCCACACACGTTGGGGACTCAGAGTGAACTTGTTGTAGATTCTGTCTCAGTCGGTTCCAAGATAAGTCTTCCAAGAGAACTCTTTGGAAAATATTCGGGAATGAGACCAAATCACTATCATATTCCTGTGGTTTTACCAGTAGTTCTACTATTAGAGTCTAGGGGTTTACTGGTTGAAGAGGCCCCGAAACAACCTCCTCTATTCATATAAAATGGGACAACTAAAACCGACTAATGTTCTATTTATGCTAATTTCAAGTTCCACCAGTCAGCAGTTTCTCAAATGAGATCTTCTTTCTTCTACAGAGAAGAACCATGGCACACAGTGGCAGAGTCCTAAATTAAATGGTCCAAATCAAAAGTAAAATGTTTACTTTTGTTGCAGTTTTTATTGGGTTGGTTATGTTTCACATTGCCAATTGACAAACAAAACAAACTTTCTAAACAAAGCCATGTGAAAAGAAAAAGAGAGAGAGAGAAAGAGATCAAATCATATTTAAAAAAAAAAAGTTGTCCATTAGTCTGAATGCTGTTGTTTTACCTGGTGATATTCAGGGGTGTAAAAAGTACCCAGAAATTATACTTAAGTGAAAGTATGGGTACCGGACTTCCGGTTTGAGATGTTCGGGTAAGCGGCCATAGAAAAGAGCTCCCGGTCAAAGAATATCGAAAAAAAGGAAGTAAAACTATCTAAAACAAAATAAAAAGTGACAATTCAAGGATATAAGAGAAAAGGAAGGATGAACATGAGAAAAAGTGAGAGAAAAGGGACCCCAGAAGAAGTACAAACAGAAGAAAGTTATCGACACGAGGAGGTGGCGCAGGAGGTAATTCAAGCTAGCATGACGCAGGGCGACAGACCAGAGATACCCACCTGGGTAGCGGAGCTACAAGCTAGCATACAGACTAGCATACAAGCTAGCGCAATAACTAACCAACAAGCTAGCGCAATAGCTAACCAAGCTAACACGCAGAGCATTCGGAGTGACATCGACAGACTCAGGGAAGAATTAAAGAAGGGTCAGGACGAGCTCAGAGAAGAAATAAATAAGAGACTCAAGACAATTGATGGAAAACTACAGGAACAAGAGAAAGATATAAGGATGCTAGAAGGAAGGACAGCTGAAACGGGGGAATGGAATACAGAAATACAAGAAATTCTAAAGGCGACAGTCGAACAACAAAATATGTTGAGAGAAAAGCTAACGGACTTGGAGGGGAGGTCGAGGAGAAATAACATACGAATATGGGGACTGAGAGAAGGGGTAGAAGGAGACTCGATGACCAAATATGTAGACAACCTAATTCGAGGAAAACTGGAAGTGTCAGACCTCACCAAGATAGAGATTCAAAGGGCACACAGGACCATAGCGCCGAAGCCACATATAAATAGACCACGAGAGCAGTTATAGTTAATTTCTTGAAATTCGAAGTCAAAGAAAACATTCTCAGAGCAACCTGGCAGACGAAGATGGAGGTGGAGGGACAGAGAATAACCTTCGACCATGACTATTCAACAGAGGTGGCTGTAAAGCGTCGGAGCTATGTTCAGATAAAAAATACTCTGAAAGAGAAAGGAATCAGATTTCAATCACCAATGACCACGCTGAAGGTTCATTGGAAAGAAGGCATAAAGGTGTACAACGATGTGAGGGAAGCGACGAGGGACATGGACCGGAGAGGATGGAAGGGGCCGAGAGGAGAAGAGGAGAGACTGACGCTGATGCAGAGGTTGGAGGAGGCGAGAAGATGGACCAGATTCGGGGGACGAGAAAGATGAGAGGAGGATGGGACGGTGAAGGAGATCTGAACCGATTCAAAGCGGATCAACTGAGAAGAAAGACGAAAAGACACAGAGAAGGGGAACAGAGAGGAGACGAGAGGGGACACGGTGATCCAGGGAAGGATAAGTACAATACACATTAAACTGGTATACATGGGACACACACAATACAAGTAAAGGTAAACATGAAAAGGCCTTATACAATGAGAAGATGGTAAAGTACATACGAGATAATTATACCAAAAGTAATAAAAAAAAGGACATGGAGATTCAAGAGATATATTGAGACGGATATGAAAGAACCACAGGATTACACGTGACACATAATACAAATAGACGGGAACATGAAAGTGACTAATGCAGAGCTTATGACCGGGAGCTCGGAGGTCGCACATAAAACGAGCTGGACAGTGCACATTTCTTAGCCACTAGGGGGAGCCCTCTCACTAGGAGAGCCACTACTCCCCACCCGCCAGCAGGGGAAAGAGGGAGACGACTGAATCCCTCAACTACCATGAAAGTTCCATGTGTTAATGTTGAAGTTAATGTTGATTATGGTTATATGTATGTAAATCAGACAGGGATAGCAGTGGCTACAACCACAAATATTATTTTATGTGACATGGGTAGAACGGGAGAACATTTGGAAAAGAAATATGACACAAGTTAAGGGTATCAAAATGATGTTGCTGAATGTGAATGGTATGAATAATCCGATCAAAAGGAGTAAGGTGATGACGAAACTTAAGAAAGAAGAGGCGCAGGTTATCTTCTTACAAGAAACACATCTAATATCACAAGAACATGAAAAGCTGAAGAGATTCAGGTATGATAATCTGTTTTATAGTTATTTTAAACAGAACCTTAGAAGAGGAGTAGCTATACTAATTAAGAACACAGTGAAGTTTGAAATGATCAGGGAAGGGATAAAGAGGGGAGGTATGTAATGGTCAAGGGGAAAATGGAAGGTCAAATGGTAAAACTAGTGAATGTATATGCTCCACCAGAAAGTGAGAAATATGTATTTGAAACAATCTTTGATATCATAGCGATGGAAGGGGAACGGGTCCTAATCTGTACAGATGATTTTAATGTAATACTGAACTATGACATAGACACGACAAGCACAAAGAAATGGAGGACAAACATTAGCAAATATATGAATATACAAATGGCAGAATTAGGAATCATGGCTATATGGAGAGAAATGCACAGACTAGATAGAGAATACACACATTATTCGCATCCACACAAAACATATTCAAGGATAGACTATTTTCTCATGACAACAGGGGACCGATACAGGGTAGAAGACTGCAGGATAGGGGTGACGGACATATCAGATTATAGCGCAATATATCTGACAGTGAATCTTAAAAGTAGGCGGAGAAATACAGTTTGGAGACTGAATGTAGGACTATTAAATATCAAAGGTTTGGTTAATGAAGTAAAATGAGACATAATTAGATACAGAGACGAAAATGATAATGGAGAGGTAGACCCAAACATTTTATGGGATGCACTAAAGGTAGTAATACGTGGAAAATGTATAGCAAAGACGGCATTACTCAAGAATGCCAGAATAGAGACATACCAGCACTTGATAAAGAAACTGAAAGAATTAGAGAAAGAACACCAAAGCTCAAAGAACCGAAAGACACTTAGAGAGTTAAAGGAAGTTAGAGGAAAGATAAACAAATAACTGCTGACAGAGATAGAGAAGAAAGCTAGATACATGAAACAGACATACTATGAAGGAGGACCGAGAGCGACCAGACTTTTAGCTAGACGAATCAGGACACAACAAAAACTGAACACAATACACACAATAAGGGACACCAACACAAACAAAATACTAAGAGAACCAGCTGAAATAGAGAAGCCATTTGAAGAATACTATAAGAAACTATACACACAACCGATAGCGGCAGAAGAAGAGGAGATAGAGACATTTTTAGGAAAATTAGATCTACCATCGATAGGGAAAGAACAGAACGAAATGTTAAACGGAGATATTACAGAACAAGAAGTGGGGAATGCGATCAGTAAAGCAAAGAGCAGTAAGTCACCGGGTAGCGACGGATTTCCCTCTGAATTCTACAAAACATTTAGACAGGAACTGAGCCCCATATTAGAAGCAGCATTCAGACGATGAAAGAAGGCACAATGCCACCTTCATGGAACGAAGCCATAATTACTACAATTCCAAAAGAAGGGAAAGATAGAGAACTATAGCAGTTTCAGACCTGTGTCCATACTTAATGTAGATTACAAGATGTATACATCAATAATATCCAAAAGATTTGAGACATTTATGACAGATATTATAGACGAGGACCAGACCGGATTCTTTAAAGGAAGGCAGACACAGGATAACATAAGGTGGTTAGGAGATACAAAAGGAAGGAGGAAGTGCAGTATTAGTTAGCCTAGATGCAGAAAAAGCATTCAACAGTGTAAGCTGGATATTTCTATATAAAGTATTGGATACATTTGGATTAGACAAAAACGCTATGAAAACAATTAGGGCATTATATCAAGAACGGATGGCAAGGATTAAGGTAAATGGTAGTCTGACGGACCGGATTAAACTAGAGAGAGCTACCAGACAGGGTTGTTGTCTTTCGCCGACGCTCTTCGATGTATTCATCGAACCACTGGTTCAACTAATTAGACATACCAAAGACATCAAAGGGGTGGAGATAAGGGGAACATAACATAAATTGGGACTGTTCGCAGACGACGTGATAGTATATATGAGGCAACCAGACATAAGCTTTCCGACACTGATGGATTTATTGACAGAATATGGATATTACTCAGGGTATAGACTCAACGTGAGGAAGACACAGACTTTAGCACTGAACTACATGCCAACGATAGAGATCAAAGAAAAATTCAAAATTAAATGGGACATGGACAGGATCAAGTACTTAGGGGTGAACATTACAAGAGGGGTGGAGGGGCTATACGAGGCAAACTATACACAGATTAATCAGAAAATCAAGAGAGACCTAGAAAGATGGACAGTAATGCCCCTAGATTTCAGCTCAAGGATCGAAATCATTAATATTAACATATTACCAAGGTTATTATACCTATTTCAGTCTTTACCTATATTAATACCACAAAAACAATTCAGGGAATGGGATAGACAGATATCAAGATTAATTTGGGGGGGGAAAAGACAAAGGATCAGATATGTGACTCTACAACTACCAAAGGAGAAAGGAGGAATGGCAGTACCCAGTTTAGAAGGCTATTACTATGCAGCACAGCTTAGGACAGTAGCATGCTGGTGCAATGTGAATTAAGCCAAATGGAAAGATATAGAAACCAAAAGAGAGGGATTCGAAGTGCAGGCACTAATAGCAGACCAGGCTGCAGAAACAAATTAGTGGGGGGGGGGCATAAAATGTTCTCAGGGGGGGGCACAATGGTTTTTCAACACAGGTTCCCTTTTATACGTTTCAGCTGGGACAGCGGCGCTGTGGCTTGCTTGGCGCTGCCCACGGTGCTGAACTAAACAGCAGAGAGGCAATTGAAAAATCTAATTTATCTCTATCTTAAGAACATTCACTTATACAAAAACAGACTGAACGGATATATATAACAGACCTGCTGGGGCAGCGGACTGAGAGCAGGGGACACAAACAGGCTGGATAAGATGGTCAAGAAGGCCAGTAGCGTGGTTGGGGTGGAGCTGGACTCTAGCGAGGGTGGCGGAGAGGAGGAACCTTGCTAAGCTCCAGGCCATCAGGGAAAACGCCTCCCACCCACTATAGACAGACTTGGCTGACAGGAGGAGCATGTTCAGTGCCAGGCTCACACTACCTAAATGCAGCACTGAATGGCACAGGAAGTCCTTCATTCCGACAGCCATCAGACTATACAATGCATCACTGTGCCTCACTGCATCACTGAGCACAGAGTGACAGTTACTATCTTCCTGGACTCTTACTTTTTAAACAGCACTGTGCAATATTACACCTACTGTAGACTTCAGTATATTTTTACTGTATTTATTTACTGTATCTTTTATTCTATTTTTATTCTATTTCATTTTATTCTATTCTTAGGCAATTTTTTTTGTTATTCTTATTCGTGTCTTGTTCTGTCTAAATGTTTAATGTTGAGTGATTTGCAGTGTCAAATTTCCCTCAGGATAATACATTTCTATTCTATTCTATATCTTTGAAAAGTCTCCATTTATTCAACACTTCTGAATTCACTGAACTGAACTGACAAAAATAAGGTGCATAAAAAAGCAAACAAAATTCCTCCACAGGCTACTCACTATCATTAGTAGAGCGGCAAACGGCGTTTGGGGACAGAGTGAAATCTTCTTAAAACACTGTCCCTCCACTCATTCCTGAACTTTTTTGTTAAGTGTAGTATATTCCTACAGAATCCCACAATAATCTAAGGTTATTGTAGTACAGTACAATGGGATTGCTTATCTGGAAGGAGGAGAAAGGGTTCATAGTGATAGAATTGTTGGTCTCCTCATCTGACTTAAAGCAGATGAAGAAATAAACGTGTAGCCAGACAAACCAGAACTATAGTTCAACTCAACATTTATTTGAGCCAGAGGCCAAGGGTGAATAAGAAGTTGCCTTTTACATACAAAAGATTATCAGAAAACATTAACATGGCTGCTGTGTGCATCTCAAACCCCAATATGTACAGAAACAGTCACTTGTTAACATAATTTGAACATACATTGACAATACTGTAAGCCCTTTTTGGATGTAAGTAAGCCTGGTTTCTAAGCTAAGTTTACATTCTATTCTATCCAAACATGGTGTGGTTCCATTCGGCTTACTTACATTAAAACAGCAGTAGTCTCTCGGTGGGGGGGGGGCGGTTGGAGCACGCAGACCTGGGTGGGGTCTCGGCCCCAGAATCACACTTTGTGGGCCCTTATATCCTATCATTTCTAGCCAATATTAGCACATGGTTGATCCAATCCAGCGTCTTCTTCTGGGGGGTTGGGTCTTGTCCCACGGGTGGGGGTTGGTGTGATGTCTTCAGGTGGGGTGGTGTGAATAGCCCCCTCCTTTGGGCCATAGCTTCTCATGTTTGGACAGAGATGGGGGCCTGCATATGGCCCCCGTCGTTGTCGTCCTCCCGGGAACAGAAGGGCCTATTACCATACAGTACTAACCAGAATTCTATAACAAGAGTGTAATCACCCTTCCTTTCATGTGACATTCTAAATGGTAGTATTCTTTGTAAGTTACCTACACCAACCTTTATTTACCAGATAATATAACAGTGATAAATATACCAGGATTTAGAGTGAGTCCCCATTTCGTCTGTGGGGTGCAACTTATTTACATAGTCTTTGTTGTCTCCTGATTACATTAGCTTGAGGGGGGCTGTTACGTATTACTTTCACATGGTGGAGGGATACTTACTGTCTGTGGTGCATATTCACATTGTGGTTAAGTGTGCTGTCACTAATTGGTGGTTTAATTGATACACACTTCTGTTGTCATTTTGCTTGTGTTTAAAATGGCCGCTTTTTAATTGATCACAGGTGTGGTGATGAGGCACCACGCCCTACAGTGCAGGCAGCAGTCAAGTCTCCCCCACTTCACAAGAGATCTCAGCTCTCCAGAGGCTCACCTGCTCACTGTTTTGACTTGTCTATTTTTGGCTTGTTGTCCTTTTTGCCTTTGGGCTTTTCTTTATAATTATATCCTGAACTAGGGAGTCTGGAGCACCCAGCTCCCCATCTTTTTGTCCACTTATTTAGTGCTGTGTTAATAAATAGTTATTTTTGATAACTCTTGTCCAGTGTCCTGTGTCCACCACGTTTCATTCAAGGCCTTCACGAGCCATATTTTAGGCTTGAATGTAACATGGGGGCTCTAGCCGGTCTACAAACAGGTAAGTATGCTCTTAATTTATAATTTGATTTGACCACTTATATGCTGTTTAAATATTTAGTTTAGTGGACGCCACAAGTAGGTACTTTCATTGTTTTCTGGCTGTGTTTAGCTTCCTGTGGACCACGTAATCCTGGGGCAGTCATTGAAGGGATTAGTACCATATATTTGTCTTGTACTATACTATATACTTGACGGGTATATGGTCGATATGATCTTTGGCTGGTAGCAGGTGTGGTTGAAGAAAGCTAGGTCTACAGGGCATTAGCTTTCAGTATAGGTAGGTTAGGGGGCCAGAGAATATAGTTAGTGTGTTAGGACCTGATGTAAGTATTTTTTTTTTGTTAGATTAGACATGTGGTGGGCCTAGCAGTGCTTCTTTTGACTGCAGTTTAGGTTTTAGAAGCTATTTGTGAGTCAAATCAGATTGTATGGAGCACCTGTTTGTATTAGAATTTGTTTGTTTAATTTGTTTGAGTGTAACACAAGGGGTTTTGCCTCACTTGGTTTGTGTTACTGAAGAGCGTTTGTTCCTGTATTTGGGATAAATTCCTACCACAGGGTTAGTCTTGTGGGTGGTTCGTCTCAGCAGAGGCCTGTAGCTAGTGTCCAGTAGCAGTGTCTGCTGTGATTCTCTAGTATAGGATCTGTGTGCATTATTGAGCTTGAACTTTTTGATCCAGTATGTGTTATGCCGTGTGTCTTAAATACAGTGTGATTTGTTTTGCGTGCTATCATAAATGCCGTGTTTTGAACTACTGCTTGTGAGTTTCATTGCGTGCTGTGTTATGCCGTGTATCTTCAATCACTGTTATTTAATTACGTGCTACACCTTTTTGTGGATACAGGGAAATTGGAGTTTGAACCCCAGGTCGTTGGAACGGTGGGTGAGTTGCTTGTGTTTTGGATACTGAACAATATCCCTTGTTGTGGATTGATTGTAGTGTTGCCTTGTATTAGTAATTAATTAATTGGTTGATTAATTACTTTATTAGTTTAATATATATTGTTGTATTCGTTTGTTGTCGTTTACTGTGACTAATAGACAATGACGTTGGACATTGATGACTTTATTGCAGAGCCAACACTGGCTAAGGTGAAAAAATGTTCAAAGGATGAGTTACTACAGGTGGCAGCACGGTTTTCAATAGACCTCGATGCAGGCCAGAAAAAGGAGAACTTGGTAGGTCAATTAATTGAGGAACTGAGTACACTAAAGGTTTTTGGTGTGGCTGCAGGTAGAACTCTGGAGGAGGAGGGAGAAGGCTTTGAGCTACCGCGTGGGCGAGATATGGAGCTTAGAGCAGCGCGTGAGCTTGCAGCTGTTAACAAGGCAGACCGTGAGGACCTTGAAGCTAGTGAGATAAGGAGAGCAGCTGCAGCAGCTACAGCAGCGGCTACAGCAGCAGCTACAGCAGCTACAGCAGCAGCTACAGCAGCTACAGCAGCTACAGCAGCAGCTGCAGCCAGAGCAGAACATGAGGCCCAGGAAGCTATTGAGGTGGCACGGGAGGTACGCGCCCAGGCAGCATATGACCGGGAGATGGAGTTGCGTAATGCGGGTGGTGCTGGTGCTATACATGTGCATCGGGAGCCGGGTTTTGATATGGCTAGGCAGAAAAGCATGGTTCCGTTTTTTTTGGAAAGGGACGTCGATGGTTTTTTTTTATTATTTGAGGACATAGCTGGCAGTTGCGGCTGGCCAGCGGATAAATGGACTATCCTCATGCAGAGTGCTTTGCGCGGTAAGGCACAGATCGTGTATGCGTCGATGTATCCTGATAATAAAGATTATGCTTTGGTGAAACAGGCTATCCTTAAAGCCTATGAATTGGTCCCTGAGGCTTACCGCCAGAAATTCCGCAATTTGAGGAAACATAACTCTCAGTCTTTTGTGGAGTTTGTGAGGGAAAAGCGGTTGCTTTTTGACCGGTGGTGTGCAGCAGAAAAGGTCACCACAGTGGAGGAGATTAGGGACCTAATCTTATTAGAGGAATTCAAGGTGTATGGCGTATCTGAGGATATTGCTATGTGCTTAAATGAGAGGAAAGTCAGGACCTGTTCAGCAGCAGCGGTCCTAGCTGATGAGTATGTTTTGACCCACAGGACGTCTTTTGAGAGACAGCATTATCCTGTGCATGATGTGGGGAGGCCAAAATGGACTCCTAATAGGCCTGCAGGGTCCAGTGCTGGGGGTAGTGGTAAGTTTAATGGGGCATGGGGAAGCGATGATGCCCGGAAGTGCCAGTATTGTGGGAGTGCAGGTCATGTGATGGGAAATTGTTATCGTTTGCACCCAGAGAAGCGCCCGTCTAACCCACCCAGACCAGTGATGTTGATAAATACACCTGTACGTAACCCTGTTGTTCTGTCTCCACTAGATGGCAAAGGAGTGGATGACCTTTACACACCTTTCAGGAGTAAAGGGTTTGTTTCATTGACAGAGGGAGGTCCTAAAGTACCGGTGTCAATTCTCCGTGATACTGGCGCATCCCAATCTTTTGTGCACAGTAGTGTCCTGCCCTTTACGCACCACTCTGAGTTGGGTGCAGGGGTTGTTATTGAGGCTTTTGGAATGCACACGATGAATGTGCCGCTGCATAATGTCTTTCTTGATTGTGCCCTTGTATCAGGACCAGTGGTGATCGGAGTGACGGCTGGCAAACTCCCTATGAAGGGGGTAACGTTGCTCTTGGGCAATGACTTGGCTGGAGGTAAAGTACTGGTGAAACCGGAGGTGACATGCGTGCCAGATACTCGAGTGGCGGAGCGGTATCTCGTGGGCTTCCCAGCCTTTACAGAGGCCACAGCCGGATTGGAGCAGGAGAATGAGGGGGATGAGAGTGAGACGGTTGTTGCTACTTCATTTGATGATGGCGCCGCCCCGACCGGCTGCCTCTCTGTTCGCTCCGTCGAGACTGTGTTTACTTTTGTTAATATTTATAGTTTTTAGAGTTTTGTGCGTACCAACTGTTGGTGCATTTAATGTATATGACCGTCAGTCACTCATAGACATTGGATTACGGGAAACTTACCAACTGGATTACTCGCTGGATCAGCTTTCCGAACCACACCAATGGCCTGAAGAAATCCTCCGGAGATTAGGACCAGACCCTTTGTTCCCAGAGCCCAGGAAAAGACGACGAGGAAAGAGGGCTGGGATCCGAAACAGGCTGAGATCCAGACGCCACCGTACACCACTTCCCAGTATATTGCTAGCCAATGTACAATCAATAGACAATAAACTGGATGACATCCGAGCAATGATTCAATATCAAAGAGACGTTAGGGACTGCAATGTCCTTTGCTTCACCGAAACATGGCTCACACCGGAGGTTCCAGATCACGCAATTCAACCAGCGGATCACTTCTTTATCCATCGAAAGGATCGGACATCATCAGAGTCCGGTAAACAACGTGGAGGAGGTATTGCCTTCATGTTTAACAAAAATTGGAGTGATCCAACGAACGTGAAGGAATTATCCAACCACTGCTCCCCAGAACTGGAATATATAACCATCAAGTGTCGTCCTTTCTTCCTTCCGAGGGAGTTAACGGCGATCGTCCTGGTCGGAGTGTATATTCCACCGCAAGCCAGCAACAAGGTTGCGCTCTCCAGACTACACGACGAGGTAAATAGAATACAAGTGGCTAACGTTAACGCCGCCATTTTAGTACTGGGAGATTTCAATAGCGCCAATCTGAGAAAGGTATTGCCCGACTTCTATCAGCATGTGACTTGCAACACCAGAGGCGGTAACATCCTAGATCACTGTTACACGCAATTTAAAGGTGGCTACAAGGCTCATTCTGATAGTGGCTTTGGCAAGTCAGATCACGCATCCATTTTCCTTTCACCAAAGTACAGACAGAGAATTAAAAGTACTCCCGTAGTCTCGCGAGAGGTGCAGAAATGGGATCTGACGTCAGAAGAGACGATCCGGTCAGTGTTTCACCACACAGACTGGATTGTGTTCCGCGACACAGATAACATTAATGCCTACACGGAGACAGTGCTGGACTATGTCTGTACTAGGGTGAAAGAAACAATCCCCACTACCAAAATGAAAGTTTACCCAAATCAAAAACCCTGGGTAGACAAATCCGTCCGTGAAGCTCTGAGAGAGCGCACCAAAGCATACAATGACGGCCTAGTGGCAGGCAACATGAATGACCACAAGGTGGCGCGACACAACGTAAGGAGGACAGTGTCAGAGGCCAAACGGCGCTACAGGGATAAAATTGAACTCCAGTTTGAACAAGCTGACTCTAGAGCTATGTGGCAGGGGCTCAAAACGATGACAGACTACAAAGGCGCCTCCCTCAAACTGAACAGTGACATCTCCTTAGCAAACGACCTCAATACCTTCTATGCGAGGTTTGATGCTGGTAATAACAACACCAGCTCACAAGCCTCGGCAATGGGGGGGGGGGGGTCGGCTGCTGATGGAGGCGCAGTGTTCAGGGTAACAGAGCATGAGGTGAGGCGGACCTTTAAAAAAGTGAATATCAGGAAGGCAGCAGGTCCGGACGGCATCCCCGGCCGCGTCCTAAAAGTCTGTGCCGACCAACTGGCCCCAGTATTCACTGACATATTTAACCTGTCCTTAGAACAGGCTGTCATCCCCACCTGCCTGAAGAAGTCCACTATTATCCCTGTACCCAAAAAATCCAAGCCTGCTTGCCTCAACGACTACCGCCCTGTAGCTCTCACCTCCATAGCCATGAAGTGCTTTGAGAAGCTAGTAAAGGGCTACATCTGCTCCTCCCTCCCCATCAACATGGACCCCCTGCAATTTGCATACCGCCCCAACAGGTCCACGGAGGACGCCATATCCCATGTGCTGCACACAGCAGCATCACACCTGGACAAGAGGCAGGGGAACTATGTGAGAATGCTATTCATCGACTACAGCTCGGCATTCAATACCATAGTCCCCTCCATACTCATAGCCAAGCTCAGGGACCTGGGCTTGGGCTATGACCTCTGCCAGTGGGTCTTGGACTTCCTGACTGGCAGACCCCAGGTGGTGAGAGCAGGCAACTGCACCTCCTCATCCATCACCCTCAACATAGGGGCCCCCCAGGGCTGTGTTCTGAGTCCCCTCCTCTACTCCCTGTACACACACGACTGTGTGGCTCAGCGGAGTAGCAATACAATCGCCAAATTTGCTGACGACACAGTGGTGGTGGGCCTGATCTCTGCCAACGACGAGAGGGCCTACCTGGAAGAGGTCAAGGTCCTGGCGGGATGGTGCCAGGAAAACAGCCTCTCCCTGAACGTCAGCAAAACAAAGGAGATGATTGTGGACTTCAGGAGGTCGGGGGTCAAGGACTACAGCCCCCTCAGCATCGACGGGGCACCGGTTGAGAGAGTCAACAGCTTCAAGTACCTCGGAGCCTACATATCCGAGGACTTGACATGGACCACACACATTAACAGTGTGGTGAAGAAGGCACGACAACGCCTCTACTTCCTCAGGCGCCTAAGGAAGTTCCAAGTCAGCCAGAAGATCCTTAAGAACTTCTACTCATGTACAATAGAGAGCATCTTGACCGGCAACATCACCTCCTGGTTTGGGAATAGCACTGCAAAAGACCAAAGCAGACTACAAAGAGTGACACGTTCAGCCGAACGCACAATTGGAGGGGGGCTCCCCACCCTCCAGAACATTTACTACAAGCGTTGCAAGGGCAAGGCTAAGAGAATCATTAAAGACTCCAGTCACCCGAAGAACTGCCTCTTCGAACTGCTGCGGTCAGGCAAGCGATACAGGAGTCTCAAGGCGAGCACAGAAAGACTCAGAAGTAGCTTCTATCCCCAGGCCATCAGGCTGCTAAACGAACAATGAATGAACACTACACAACAACAACCACCAAACGCACATAGCACACACATCCACACGCACACACCCACTTTAAACAAACACACTGTAGCACCCACTCCACACACTTTATAGCACACACCCACTTTAAACAAACACACTGTAGCACCCACTCCCCACACTTTATATTTATGGATGAAGGATTGCACTACAACTCGTACACCTTACTGTAAATTGTACCTAAAATTGTACCTCATCCCATTTCTGCTTTGCACTAGATAGTACTGTACATTAGTACACTGCATAGTATTGTGTATTGTATATCATATGGTAACTCAGAACATTGTACATATGTCTATACCGAACACTGTGACCTCATTTTCTTCTTCTAAATTCATGCTATATTATGTTATTATGTTATTTGATACTATCTTGTCTAGCACAGTCTCTGGAGCGTAACAGTAAGAAGCATTTTGTATGAAAGTATTCTGTACTTCTGTATGACAACTATTAAAGAACTTGAACTTCATGTGGCACCGTTCTGGTTGAGGAGGCTACAAGGCCAGAATTGGGCTGCCAGCCTTCCTACAGTAGCTCTGATGTTCATGATGTCTCACTTGTCGGCAGTGATGATCCCAGTATGGTCAGTGTTTCTGATATTGATTCATTCATTGATTCATGTGACCACACTGACTCTCTGCCAGGCACTGGGTATGCTAGTCAACCTAGTTACCTGTGTCCTGTGCAGCAGGGGCAGTCTTCACAACCTAGTCTAATGGGTGACGACCATTTTGATTGTGACGAGGTTGATGTGTGTGCCACCATTTTTGCTTGTGACAGTAGAAAGGTTTCGGACGCCGTTTTGTTTCATGACGAGGTTGCTGTCTGTGACTCCATTGTTGCTCATGACAGTCCTATTTTTTGTGACACTGTTTTGACTCATGACGGTGCTGTTTCTTCTGTCATTGTTGCTGATGACAGTGCTAATTTTTGTGGCGCCATTTTGAGTCACAGTGTTGATGAGTGTGCCACCGTTTTGGATCCTGACCATGGTATTTTTTGTGACACCATTTTGGGTGGTGCTCCAGATATATTTGTGCCTGATGTGATGTTGCTATGTTCCAGAGACGGTGAGGACGTGCCTGCTCTGGATGTTCGTGGTTCGCAGTCTCCTGTACAGCTAACGGGGGTACAGCCCTCGGTGCAGTCTCCTGTACTGACAGTGCCAGGTGGGGAGGAGTTGGGCACTGTGTTGGTACCAAGGGAGTGTGCTGTTGGTTGTCCGGAGCGCGATGAGTTTGTTTTTTCTCTAGTGTGTGTGTTTCCAGTTTGCAGTCTCCTTTTGTCAGGTCGGTGTCGGTGGAGCGGCCTGTGGAGGTGGAGCACCGTTTTGTTTTCCTGTTTTCTGTCCTGAGCGCAGTGAGCTGCTGTCTCATGCTGACTCCAGTTTGTTGTCTCTGTTTGTCAGGTCTGTATCGGCGGAGGGACCTGTTGACATGAGTTTTTTGTTTGGTGATGTGTGTGTGGGTGGATTATCTTCTAGGCCTTGCGCCTCAGTAGGGGCTGAGTGGGGTTTAGTTGCCCAGATGTTTCCACTAGCTCCGCTCCATCCAGGCCCGGCTGGGTACATTTTGGTGGGGTCTCGCTTGGGCAGGTATCAGGACGGGGTTGCTAAACAACGGGGTCGAGTGTTCCTCAATAGGGAGCATTCGACGGAGTTGAGGGTCATGTTCGACAGGGGCCGACCCGTTATCGCTTGGTGGTAGTGACTCATGGGCTATGGGTCGCTATTAATTTTTGGTGTACAGTTGAGTGACTCTTGACCGGGGCTCACACTCAACACAGTACAGGCGCTGCACATGTTAGAGTGTGTGGTTGCATTTTTTTTGGGTAAGGTTGGTAAGTATCCCCTTATTTATTTATGTTCGTTCTCTTGGTGGTGGTTTCTTTGGGCTATAGTTGGGAGAAGAACATAAATCTTCGGTGTGGGGGTGTTACGTATTACTTTCACATGGTGGAGGGATACTTACTGTCTGTGGTGCATATTCACATTGTGGTTAAGTGTGCTGTCACTAATTGGTGGTTTAATTGATACACACTTCTGTTGTCATTTTGCTTGTGTTTAAAATGGCCGCTTTTTAATTGATCACAGGTGTGGTGATGAGGCACCACGCCCTACAAATGCAGAGTGCAGGCAGCAGTCAAGTCTCCCCCACTTCACAAGAGATCTCAGCTCTCCAGAGGCTCACCTGCTCACTGTTTTGACTTGTCTATTTTTGGCTTGATGTCCTTTTTGCCTTTGGGCTTTTCTTTATAATTATATCCTGAACTAGGGAGTCTGGAGCACCCAGCTCCCCATCTTTGTGTCCACTTATTTAGTGCTGTGTTAATAAATAGTTATTTTTGATAACTCTTGTCCCGTGTCCACCACGTTTCATTCAAGGCCTTCACGAGCCATATTTTAGGCTTGAATGTAACAGGGGCGTTATGACCTGTAACTGTTCTCCTACATACCGTTTGGGTAAGCAGTCTTCTTATGAGAGGGGGTTGGTGTAGAATGTCTGTTTCTCCTACATTATGACTCTCTAATTATTCACACCTATTAATTATGAAATTCAACGTCAATACTACCACATTCCCCACTTTGACAATTCTCATTGTCACATACGATATATTAACTTGATTTTCTATACATACTAACCATACAATTTAATAATTAAAAATCATTTTTTTCAAATTTCTCAATTTTTCCTTTCTTCTCACATTTCTTTTTCCATTATTCTTTGGTACATATCATCAATTAGCTTTTGCTCCTCAAGGCTCATAGCCAAAGGCCTACTTTTTTAAACAACAACTTTTGGGTTTGTTGAAAACAATAAAACAATAAAACAATTTAATCTAATCATTATACCTTTAATAAAACACAATTTTTAAAAACCCATTTTTCTTAAGTTACAGCACTTTTGATTCCACATTCTTTCATAAGATCTGGGGGAGACACAAAAATTAGTATTTTTCATTTTTACATACATTTGCTTTTTTCTCCTGTTAATTCCTTTTCTAAGACAGCACAATCACATTTGCATAATCAATCAGTTGGTCTTCTCACCTATCCACCCCCCTTTATGACCATATCATGGTCATAAAACCTTACCACCTCGTCAACGCATCAGTCGGGCAGGGAAGGCGGAGCATCACTCAAGGAAAAAAATTTCACCACCTCACTTTGGCCATAATCTACGCCTAATATTCTACCTATGTGAATGCGCCTAGTACCCCTGCGTTGTGTCATAATCTATATCAGTTGCTACCGTTCAGTTACCTCCCGTTCATCATACCAATCAAGTCTCACATTCCATAGAGGCCCTCGCTCATCTTTCTTGCACAGTCTCTGACCGTTTTCGCCTCCCCCTTCACCCCATGAAATTCTGGCCAGCCTCAGCTGTAACCACTGTTTGTAGGCCTGTGATCTCGTCACATTCTGACCCATGACCGTATTTCCTTGGATCTACAGACGACTCTGTCAGCCTGGCGGTTTTTCCCAAACCTTTGGCCGCTGCTCTCGGGGCTATGATGAAGGAGGGGCCAGCGTCCACAAGCGACCTCTTTCCACAATCCAACAATCTCCCACAGGAAATAACTGAACAGGTTCACACCACTGTGTCGTAATCTAATGAAATGTATACATACTCCTCTACACGTGACGGTCTGTCTCCCCCTCGACTGAAATCTGCGAGGGAACAAACATAAAGCAATTTCTTTTCACATAACATGTCAAATATTTTCAAGAGAAGCCAAATGGTAATCATATGCAAACGCGATGGGGCCACTTAGCTTTTGTTGACATTCTGTTGACGTCCTGACGCCACTTTTTTCAGCCTCCAGCTTTCTCCACTCACCCAGACCATAACAAACAGATGAGAAATAAGAAACAAAAGGCAAATATTTAAAAAAATATCCCAACAGACCCCACATCTTTTTTGTTCCGCATTGTCCACATGTGAAATTAAATTACCCTTCATACCCAAAACAGCAAATCAATAAAATCAACAAGCTCCAAACTTAGACCACCTCAAAGGTTATTTAGAAAGAAAAGAAAAGAAATCTAAAAATCTACATTATATCTCATCACCCAACCGTTCCATTCACACCTGTCATTGTGATTTTGACACCTCTCAAGCCAGCACAGTCACCCCGACAGGTTCCATTCAAACACCTTTCAGTCCACACAATCAAAGATTCAAATAGACATATGTACTGAGTGACAACCCATCCTAAAAGAAACAATACCAAATGAAAGCAATAAAACAAAACTCCTACCCTCCAATATCTCTGGACATGGTAACTTAGGTGAATGAAATCACTTTAAAGGGGAACTCCACTTTTTTTGGAAATTAGCTTATTTAACATCTTCCCTGGAGTTAGACAAGAAGATGCATACCTTTTTTGTCTCTGTGCGTGCATTTTAGCTTTGGGAATAGACGCTCCGTTAGCATAGCTTAGCTTCATCACTGGAAGTGAGGCAGGACAGTAGCCTTACAGTGCCTTACAGTGTATTGCAAGGTCTGACATTGACCAAACTTGATATGCATGACCTTGGTGGGCTCTAGGTCAACTCCTGAAAAGGGGGTCAATGTCAGACCTTGCAATCAAAAGTTAGGGGGCGCACTGAAATTATGGCAAGGGTTATTAGCCCCCTAACTTTTGATTGCAAAGTCTGACATTGACCCCCTTTTCAGGAGTTGACCTAGAGCCCACCAAGGTCATGCATATCAAGTTTGGTCAATGTCAGACCTTGCAATACACTGTAAGGCACTGTAAGGCTACTGTCCTGCCTCACTTCCAGTGATGAAGCTAAGCTATGCTAACGGAGCGTCTATTCCCAAAGCTAAAATGCACGCACAGAGACAAAAAAGGTATGCATCTTCTTGTCTAACTCCAGGGAAGATGTTAAATAAGCTAATTTCCAAAAAAAGTGGAGTTCCCCTTTAACTCTTATCGCTCTGCAAATGACTATGTGTATCTTTAATTCTAACCTGTCCTCCTATGTGTCCCTCGCTCACACCACAGTTTCAAGCATCCACTCAAAGACAAAGCCATTCATGCACTCACACGCCACTCAATTCATTCACAGATCCAAGCATCCTCACATTTATCAGGTACCCATTCAAAGACAAAGCCATCCACGCTAGCCCCACACATGCATACCACCTGGCACACAATCATCCACAGTTCACACTGATCATTTGAACCACCATCCTTACTTATATCATAAACAAACACTTTCACGCTACTCCCACACTTGTTAATCACTCCACATCTTCAACAAACCATGTTCGTTTTCCTGCTCTCAACTTCTCTGCACTCAATCTCTGGCTAACACAATCTAACACTCAACCTCTGCACTCAAAGGGTCTAGCGGAACCCCTTTTTCAACCTGAAGTCACCCCAGCCCGCTAGAACTGTGACAACTCCCGGCTATTCCATCAATCAAATAGTCCGCCCCAATCAACGTAAATAACCTCATCTGATTTGGCTCCTATTCAACCGTCTCCTACTGTAACTGAGGGGTACAATTCCCTGACTGTATTGATAAGTATGGTATTATTAAACCACTACCGCTTGTACTTTAACTTCTGGCCATCCAGTACATGATATAGATATGATGAACACTTTCCCACCTGATGAAACGAAGTCCACACAAATGTATAAATCGAATATTTTATATAGCAAAGGGTATATACAACGTTCACTTAATGACATTTATGATTTGAAATGCACTTGTAAGGCAAATGAGTATTCGTAGGTAAATCAACATTGAATGTCCAATCTCTGGTTACGCAGGGAGCAAGTATACAACCTGGTTCTTTAGGGAACTATAGCGATGGTACTTAAATGATTATAGCTGGATACACTAAAGGGGGGGTCCCGCTGGTTGTAAGTCAGTAGGGGGGGGTTAGGAGAGCCGCTGGCGGTATCCCATCTGGCCGACGATTTCTTGGGAGAATTCAGAGTGCTGAACACGGTGCCCACAGAACCTCGGTCCGCAGATGAATACAGCTGGGCCCTCTGGTGGACGGTAGCTGCCGGTCCACAACGAAGAGACGTGAGGCGACCTCACTCGGGGTAGAGCGCCGTCTCACCTGGACTCCTCTCGGGGGGGGGGTAGTTCCAACACTCAGCAGTGTTGGCTGTTATCCATGGCATAATCAAAGCACCCAAAGCACGTAGATAATCCAAGCCGTGGAAGGCTCGCCGTCGTCCGGGTAAAGTAATCCAATGTACAGGTCCACTCGTCCTGGCCCGGAGCTCCTCGGATGCAAGCACCACACGTGGTCTGCCCAGCCTGGTTAAGACTCCAGATAACGTCAGGAACGATGGGGGTACTGCTCACTTTATAACTCTAACCGAACGATGCACCATACATAATAGACTATTATTAACTTAATAGAAATACGTCCCACTCGACGGTATAGTGCCAAACTATGACAATTCAACTATTAATCCACACGATGTCTCAATGCCTATTCTGAGGCCAAGTAGGCCTTACTGCACCACACATGCGTCGTGGGTGAGGCTTCACGTCTGTTACTAGGTTGGAGGGTAAAGGACTAATGGACTAAAAGAAAGTTCTACTTTACTTGCGCCATATATATATGCGCTGTGAACAAATAGTACCATTCGTATTTCGCCAGACGTATTCCTACGCGGAACCGGGCTTGTAACGACATGTTCGTCGGCACGATTGAACTTGAACCAAGGGGCTTGGCTGCTGGCGCCAGGTTCTCGTCCAATGGTAGAATGAAACTATTATGGGCTGTTAGTAGACTAAAGGGATATTCAGTGTATATTGTACAAGGAATATACAGGGGATATCAAACGATATACAAATACTATTAAATATATATCCATAAATAAATATATATATTCGGTTTAATCTGATCCTTCACAACAGCCGCCCCCTAATTAGTCCCACCTAATTAGCTAAGCAGAGACAGATTAACCGCACTGTCTACCACTCAAGGTCCGCTGTAAGGGTCAGTCAACTCACAAAGTCATGGGGTCATGGTCATCATCGATGGTGTCTGGGAGTCTGGGCAGTTCTATTAGCCTCGCCACGGGTCGTGTGTAGGTTCGCCCTTGGACGAACACTTCAGCTGCTCGGACCTTGCCATCGGCACCGGTGATCACTTTGCTTACGCGGCCAGCCGGCCACATAGCTCTGGGTAGTGACTGGTCGATAATCATGACGACTGTTCCTTCTGTCAAATTGTCTCTCTCTTTTACCCACTTCTGGCGGGTCTGTAGAGACGGTAGGTAGTGGAGTAGGAAGCTGTTCCAAAACTTGTCAGCTAGTACTTGACTGTACCTCCACATTCTTCGGCCGTTCGCTTCTTCAGGCCTGTACATTGTCTGGGGTAGCGCGGGGTCTAGCCGCCCCATCAAGAGTGTGTTGGGGGTGACTGGGTCGACATCTGCTACATCACTGGAGACGTAGCCGAGGGGCTTGGAGTTCAATACTCCCTCGATCTCCGTGAGGACTGTCATTAGGACTTCTTCCGCCACAGTCTGGGCCCCAAGCACGGCGTACAGGGCTGTCTTTATAGAACGTACTTCTCGTTCCCAGGTTCCACCGAAGTGGGGTGCGTTCGGGGGATTGAACTGGAAGTCAATCTGGGATGGAGCGAGGTGGGTCTTAAGTTCTGGGCCCATAGCTTGGAAGCTCTCTCTCAGCTCTCTTTCTCCGCCTTTGAAGTTTGTCCCGTGATCAGACAACAATGTAGACGGTTTTCCTTTCCGTGATGTGAATCTTCGGAAGGCCATAAGGAATGAGTCTGTGCTCATGGTCGGAAGGAGTTCGATATGTATCGCTCTGGTGGTCATGCATTTGAATACAATACCCCACCGCTTCTCGGTTCCTCTTCCTCTCTTTATATACAACGGGCCAAAACAGTCCATGCCTGTGGAGTGGAATGGCTTGTCGCAGAGTCGGAGGCGACAGGGAGGTAGGTCAGCCATCCGGGGTATGCTGGGCTGCGCGCGCCACTTTCGGCAGTCTAGACAGGTTCGCTGGAAGCGTCGCACCGCTTCTCTTCCTTGAAGTATCCAATAGCGACGTCTGATCTCCGCGAAGACTCTCTCTGCTCCTGCGTGGTGCACATCCTCGTCGTATTTCTTTATGATCAGCTCTGTGACCTTGTGTCGGCTGTTCAAGACTATCGGGTACTTAACGTCATCCGGTAGATCGGGGGCTCTCCGCAGGCGACCACCCACTCTGATGAGATTATGGGCGTCACTCTCGGGTGCCAGGTGGAGCAGTCTGCTGTCTGATGGGACGGGCTTTCCTCCCTGTAGACAGTCTAGCTCGTCGGGGAACGAGTCTCTCTGGGCTCGTTGTAGTAGAAGAAGCTCTGCTTCTTCGTAGTCGGCTGCTAAAATGTCGGCAGTGGACTGAATCTCTGGGTGGTGCCACAGGAATGTCTTTAGCTGCGCACTCTGTAGGGTAATGCAATCATCTATGTTGGGGTCTGTGGAGGCGACTGTGCTCAGTCCACAGAACATAGGTTTCTTGTTCTCAGCCTCCTCTTTACTTGCTTCCCGTGGGGTGGGCGTAGGCCACTCTTCTTCCGGGAGCTTGAGGAATTCTGGTCCGTCACTGTAGATGTTGCGACGGGTGAGGTCATCCAGGGACATTCCCCGGGTGATGACGTCAGCTGGGTTGTGTTTGGTGTCCACATACCGCCAGCTCGCTGCTTCTGTTAACTCTTGAATCTCGGTGACTCTGACTCCCACGAAGACCTTGTATCTGCATGAATCAGACTTGATCCATGTGAGTACTGTCGTGGAATCTGACCACAAGATTGTTCTGTGCACCGGAATGGTGAGTTCACGTTGGATTAACGTGGCTAGATGCGCTCCTGCTAGGGCTGCGCAGAGCTCTAGACGCGGGATAGATTGTTGCTTTCGTGGGGCTATTCTTGAGCGAGCCAGGATGAAAGCAGTGTGTATCTCTCCTCCCTTCTCTTGGGCACGCAAGTAGGCCACCGATCCATAGGCTACTTCGGAGGCGTCACTGAAGACGTGTAGATCCATCTTGCATGTCTCTGGCCTCACTGTGGGTGGGAAGTAGCTGCGGCGTATATTAACGCCTGGGAGTGAGCGGAGCTCCGTCTCCCACTCTCTCCATGTGGAGGCAAGGTGTGCGGGTATTGGGTCGTCCCAGCCCTGGTCCTTGTCCCATAGTGCTCGTACAATCATCTTTGCCCTGGTGGTGTAAGGTAGAATACATCCCAACGGGTCATATTGTCTGGCGAGTGTTCTGTACACACTCCGTCTGGTGGTCGGTATCGCCGTCGACCTTCCCTGCTCCGTGGTCAGGGGTTTGTGTCTATAGTGGAGCGAGTCTGTTTTGAAGCGCCAGACTAGTCCTAGTGTCATTTCTTGGGCTTCTCCTGGGATTGTCGCCATCCAGGTCTCGCTGCTGGCAGCCTTGTCCGCGGGGGAGAGGCTGCGCAATACGTGCGGGTCACTGCTGGCCCACTGCCTGAGATCAAAGCCGCCTTTGATCAGGGAGGCGCGTAGCTTGATTAGGAGAGCCTCGGCTTCTTCTTGAGTCGAAACGCTTTGTAAACAGTTGTCCACGTAGAAACTGTTCTTCACACTGTGTCGGACCTCTTCATCTGCTGCTGGGTCCTCTGCGACCTCTGGGTTGAGGTTGCGCAATACTGGGGGGTCGCTGCTGGCCCGCTGCCGGAGATCAAAGCCGTCTTTGATCAGGGAGGCGCGGAGCAGCGCACGACGTCGCCAGTCAATTTTCTTCTCGACATGCTGCAGGAGAGTGGTGTCTTCTTCTGTCGTTCTGGAGTGGAGGCAGCTAGTGGCTGCTGTTCGGTTGAGAGATTTAGCGAGGGGGCCTTGTAGTGTCCACCCTAGGCGGGTCTCGACTGCTGCAGGACAGCCTCGGGGTCCTGTATGGACCCGGTCTATCGGGACGATAAGGTCTGCATGGTCGGAGCCTATCAGCAGGGTCGGGGTGGCGCCGTCTATGAGCGGGATAGGTAGTTGACGCAGGTGCACATATTTATCCATCAGCTTGGCGATGGGGTAGGTGTACTGCGATAGTCCTATTTCTTGGCTGGTGAAAGCATTTGTAATCCTATACCGTCGCTCTGGCTGCCCGCTTGCTGCGATAGTGAAGGAGACATTCTCGCCCTTTATCGTCTTTAAATCTCTTCTTATTGTCCGAATCGTCATTTGGTTCTCGCTCCCCCGCAGTCCCAGCTGGGCCGCAGCGGACGCGAGCAGAAGGGTCTTCTCTGACCCGTCATCAAGGACGGCGTAAGTGTCCATGACTTTATATTGGTAGCTCAATGTCACACGGACTACCTTTAAGAGCACTTGGGCGCCGCTGCTGCTGGCGGGGTCAATGTACATGACACTTGCTTTGGTGCTGCTCGATGGTGCAGGTGCAGGCCTTCTTCTGTTACTGTCGTGTAGTACATCTAGATGGGCTCCGTCACACCGACTGCACCTTTTCTTTAGGCGGCATTCGGCTGCCATGTGACTGCGTGCACATCGGTAACAGCGCCTGTTGGACTTTATCCATTGACTCACTTCTTCTGCATTCATCTTTGTGAACAGGTCACATTGTGACAGCCAGTGTTCCTTCTTGCAGTAGGGGCACACCATCTTCCACTTCTCTTTTCTCGAGGGGGTACTGTGGCTCTTACTGCTCGGTACTGACTCTGATTGGTGCATGACAGTCACCGATCTTCTTCCATCGTTTATTCTCCTGGGTCCCTCTCTGGAGCTTGGCGTGCTCCGCACGAACGTATCCAGTCGTAAGCTGCTGACTTCTCTCGCCAGGAAGTCGGCTAGATCGAGGAGGGATGGTTCGGGACCGTTAGGATCACGGTGGTCTCTCTGCCGCCTGAAGCGCTCTTGTCTTGCGGGTGGCAGCTTCTCTAAAATCCTCTCGACGTTAGAGTTGGCGTATAGCTCGTGCATGCCCTTTTCCCGTTGCGCTCCCAGCATCCCTACCAGGGACTGCACTTTTATCGACAGGTCGTCTAATGAGCGATTGTCTGTTGCTGGGGGTAGGCGATCAATATGCCTTATCTCTTGGATTACGTAATCCCATATACGTCCATATCTCTGGTCCAGCGCTGCTAGAGCCGCGGTGTATGGGGTCGTAGAGGTGGCATAGGCTAGCGCTATATTGTGCGCTCGCGGTACTTTCAGGTGCTTCAGTAATATTGCATACTTGTGACGTTCATCAACGACGTCCACCATCATTGTCTCTAAGCACATCCGGAGCTCCGTGTACTGTGCTCGATTCTCATAGGTGAAGTCTGGAAACATCGGCGTGGCAATGTATGACGCCGTGGATGGCTGATACATCGGCGAGCGTTGGGGGAGAGACCTCCTAGGCGAGTCTCCTCTTGCGCCTCTCTGTGGGCTGGTACCGGCAGGGTACCATGGCCCGCTGGTCCAGGTGCTATTCCTCTGGGCTGGTCGTGCGTCGTGCTCACCCGTGAATAGAGTCGGGGGTCTGTAGCGCAGCGCCGCGGGGGTATAGCCTGGGCTGTACTGGACCTCCTGGTCCGGTGGAGTACTGTGCTGTCGTCGGGCTTGGTTCTCCTCCTCTCCCTCTTCTTCTTCTATCAGGTCCTCTAGATCCTGTAGTCGTTTATTTAGCTTCTCCGCAGTGTATGCCGCTCCTTCCTTGTAGCTGGGTCTCGCTTGGACCGGTCTGGGAAGGGGGTCTGCGGGGGGTATAGGCTTGGTCTGTTGGTCAAGTTCAGGGTCGCTTGCTCGGTTAGGAGACGCTGCCCTTGACTGTTGTCTCGACGAGTTCCTTGAACCCCTGGCGGAGGGAGAGGGTGTTGCCTTGAGGATCAGCTGCTCCATTAGTTGCGCTTGTAGCTTGTCGCGCTCGGCTTGTAATCTGTCGCGCTCGGTTTCGCGCTGGATGAGAGCGAGGTCGCGCTCTGCTTCTCTTTGGGCACCGGCAGCGGCGCGCTGGGCGTCGGCCCGGTCTCTTGCCATATTCTCTTCCGTCTGAAGGCGTCTCATCTCCAGGCGTATGCGCTCGTCTTCGCTCCGTTGCTGCGCTTGGAGTTGTTCGCGCTCGCTAAGCGTCTGTGCTTGGAGTCGATCGCGTTCACCCTGAAGTCGATCGCGTTCGGTAGAGGCTGTCAGGCTGACGAGGAACGCCTGTGATAGCATCCTCTCCGCTTCGCTGGGGGAAGACGGTTGTTGAGGTGAGCCGCTCCTGGCTGTACTCGTTGGGGAGTCCTGGAGCTCTATTTCCTCGGCGCTCTCCTCCTCTTCTTCCGTGCAGAGTTCTCTCTCTGTAGGGTTGTCTTCCTCCCGGGGCTGGTCGGGGACTACTTCTTCGGTATTGGCGGGGGGTAAAGGCATGTCAGCTCCCTCCTGGTCCCCACCGTGAGCCTGGTCAGTTACATTAGAACCCACTAGGGCCTCTGTGGTCGGGGTAACCTGTTCGTTAAGGTCAGACATAATTTTACTTTCTACTTTTACCGCGTTTACCGTTTGTCGAAGGCTAGGTAGTTGACTGACAGCGTAATCCTCTAAGTACTGAGGTGGCTGTCGTCTGCGCTGCGGGCGTTCTACGTTAGGAGGACCGTTTCGTGGAGTGTTCATCATAGGCCATTTCAATATTAATAACACTATATTAATATTACACTAGTTACCATCCGGCTCGAAGGACCAATTGTAACTGAGGGGTACAATTCCCTGACTGTATTTGTTCTGAAGGATCAGATTAAACCGAATATATATATTTATTATATATATATATTTAATTGTATTTGTATATCCCCTGATATCCCTTGTATATTCCTTGTACAATATGCATTGAATATCCCTTCTAGTCTACTGAACATCCCATAATAGTCTCCATTCTACCATTGGACGAGACCTTGGTGCCAGGTCGCCATACCCCTCAGACCAGGTTCAATCGTACCGCTCAACATGTATGGACAAGTCCTAGTTCCGCGTAGGAATATGTCTACCGCACCACTAATGGTACTATTTGTTCATAGTGCGTATATATACTGCGCTATTAAAGTAGAGCTTTCTTTTAGTCCAGTTCCTTACCCTCCAACAGAGTGACAGACGCAAAAGCCTCCCCGCGAACCACGTGTGGGCAGTAAGGCCAATTCGGCCCAGTATCGGCATTGAGACATCGCGTATATTAATATTTGAATAGTCATATTTGGCACTATATCGTCGAGTTGGACGTATTCTATTAAGCTAATAATAGTCTATTCATATGTAGTGCCTCGTGCGGTAAGAGTTCTATAGTAATCAGCACCCCCATCGTTTCGGGCATCAGCTGGACGCTTATCCAGGGTGGTTGACCCCACGTGAAGCTGCACCCGAGGAGCTCCAGGCCAAAGAGCGAGTGGACCTGTATATTGGATTATTCTACCGACGACGGCTAGCCTTCCCCGGCTTGGATTATGCTTTGAGTACTTTGATTATTCTATGGATAAAGGGTTCATAGTGATAGAATTGTTGGTCTCCTCATCTGACTTAAAGCAGATGAAGAAATAAACGTGTAGCCAGACAAACCAGAACTATAGTTCAACTCAACATTTATTTGAGCCAGAGGCCAAGGGTGAATAAGAAGTTGCCTTTTACATACAAAAGATTATCAGAAAACATTAACATGGCTGCTGTGTACAGGAATCAACAAGGTTTTGCATCTCAAACCCCAATATGTACAGAAACAGTCACTCGTTAACATAATTTGAACATACATTGACAATACTGTAAGCCCTTTTTGTATGTAAGTAAGCCTGGTTTCTAAGCTAAGTTTACATTCTATTCTAACCAAACATGGTGTGGTTCCATTCGGCTTACTTACATTAAAACATCAGTAGTCTCTCGGTGGGGGGGGGGGGGGGGGCGGTTGGAGCATGCAGACCTGGGTGGGGTCTCGGCCCCAGAATCACACTTTGTGGGCCCTTATATCCTATAATTTCTAGCCAATATTAGCACATGGTTGATCCAATCCAGCGTCTTCTTCTGGGGGGTTGGGTCTTGTCCCACGGGTGGGGGTTGGTGTGATGTCTTCAGGTGGGGTGGTGTGAATAGCCCCCTCCTTTGGGCCATAGCTTCTCATGTTTGGACAGAGAGGGGGGCCTGCCTATGGCCCCCGTCGTTGTCGTCCTCCCGGGAACAGAAGGGCCTATTACCATACAGTACTAACCAGAATTATATAACAAGAGTGTAATCACCCTTCCTTTCATGTGACATTCTAAATGGTAGTATTCTTTGTAAGTTACCTACACCAACCTTTATTTACCAGATAATATAACAGTGATAAATATACCAGGATTTAGAGTGAGTCCCCATTTCGTCTGTGGGGTGCAACTTATTTACATAGTATTTGTTGTCTCCTGATTACATTAGCTTGAGGGGGGCTTTATGACCTGTAACTGTTCTCCTACATACCGTTTTTGGTAAGCAGTCTTCTTATAAGACGGGGTTGGTGTAGAATGTCTGTTTCTCCTACATTATGACTCTCTAATTATTCACACCTATTAATTATGAAATTCAACGTCAATACTACCACATAAGTCCTTCTCAAATGCCAACTGAATTAAATTGGCCTTGCGTCGATGAAGCATAATAAGGCGATGTTCTGTAAAGACGTTCTTGAGGGTAGAAAATGGATTCTCACATAGTGCCGTGCTAGCTTCAGTAGTGTTGTTGTTGTTGACATCAGAGCCCACTAGGGCTGTCCCCGACTAAGGATTTGGATAGTCGACTTTGATTGGCCAATTTTTTTTTTACCAGGGCGGGCACAGCTGACTCAGTGGGCGGGCCCGGCCCCCAAATGCCCGCCCATGCCGCCGGGTCTGACTAATAGGAGATAGGGAGCTGTTCAGAAGACAGGAACAACTACTGGAGCCAATTACCAAATTCACTATAAGCATATGGAACACAATAGTACAGAAATACAAGCTAGAAAAATAATCCAAGATACTGAGATGGATAACACACAGCAACAAATTCAAGCCAGGGATAGACAACCATTGGTTCAAAAGATGGGAACGGGGGGGGGGGGGGGGGGGGGATAACAGCAATATGTACAATGATAGAAGGAGGGGAGATGCAGACTCTACAAAAATTGAAAGAAAGATTCGGACTAGAGAATAGAGACCACTTTAGATATTTACAGATTCGAGATTACTATAACAAAGAAATAAAACAAGACAGAGACAAAGAACAGAATGGGGTAAATAGGATAATGGTAAAATCATATGAAAGAAGGAAGGGGAGGGTTATATCAGCACTATATCAGGCAATAATGGACAGTAAGTGAATTACAACCTTGTATGTAAAAGAAAAGTGGGAGAAAGAGTTATAAATAGAGATAACAGAGGAGGAATGGTATAACACATGTAAGATACAACAATCAACCACAGGATCAAGGATATGGAGGGAGTTTGGGTGGAACAACATAATTAGATTCTTTATAACACCAGAAATACAGGGCAATTACACACCAGCACAGAAACCATGTTGGAGAAAATGTGGACAAGTAGTAGCGAACCACACACACATATTCTGGGGATGTCAGAAAATAAGAAACTATTGGGAAGAGATAGGAGAGATAATAAATGAAATAGTAGGATATGAAATACCCCAGACAGGTCTAGTACTATACCTAGGGGACTTGTCACAGAAAGACATTCAGGGAGAAGACAAATATTTGATTAAGATACTATTAGTAGCAGCCAAGAAAGCACTGACTAAGCTGTGGTACAGGGTAGAAGCACAGACGAAGGAACAATGGACAGAGATAATAGAGGGGATACAGGAAATGGAGAGAATCACGCTATGCTGAGGCTGCAAGAGGAGAAATTTGAGTCAAAATGGGAAAAGTGGGAGGAATATAGGAAGAAGAGGAATGACATCACAGAAGGATGAAAAGGAAACAAGAAAATAAATTGAAATGTAAATAAAAAATGTAAAGATATAAATGACCAATGAACCCATGTCACCCTGTCTTTTATTTCAGTTTTCTTTTTGATATTATAATTTTTTCTTAATGGTTTCTGTCTGTTTAATAGTATTGTGAATTTTGTATGTGTATTTTGTATTTTGTACCTGTTTGTAAATAAAAAAAAAATAAAAAAAATAAAGTAAAAAGAAATATATAGTATGGGTACCGTCTCAAAATCTGACTCAAGTAAAAGTATGTAATGTACTTAAGTACTAAAAAGTTAAAGTAATTTTTTTTGAAAGGGATAGACCAGGGGTCTCAAACTCATTCTATCGTGGGCCAAGTTTTCATTTGAACTATACATTGCACCAGGTGAGTTCTATGACGTTAATGGATTGCTCAGCACCTGTTCTGCACTGTACTTCACTTCGTGCACGTGCACTGAATAAAAAATTCCACCATGTACCTTTACATCCCAACATCCGTCTGACCACACCCCCTTCCGCTTACCTTCATAAGCAGGTGTGTGGTCACCTACTCGCCTCCTTCTTCACTTTCACCACAAGGAAGTGCCTTCGGTAGATCCCCACTTGACGAGGTTGTTAGTAGAAGAAAGTTGGAAAACGAGATACGTTGACATCATATCTTTATTTTCTCTCTCACTATTTTCGAGAAAATACGGCGATATTGTCTTCGTTACTGGAGTGTCTGGGTCATTCCGACCTTCAACGTTTTTTTCGTATTAGGAGCTCACGCCGCTGACATGCTTCCCAACTACAATCCTCCTTGCTGCGGCTGGATAGGGTAAAGACCCTCCAGCAACACAGCTGGACTGTAGGACGCACCGTCTGTTGTGAGAAGCGGTTTTTTCCAGGTTGGGTACGTACTGTTTTGCTTGCGAGCTCTGGTTGTTGTTGATGCTATGGGGGTTAGCTAACAATTTACGAAACGCCGACCCCAGGCTAGGGTCCTCTGCTCGGCTTAAAACGGCGGTCGGAGGATCTTGGTCTGAAGCCCATTATAGTCAACTAGTGGGCCGCGACCAGGAACTGGTGATCCCAGGATTCTCTGGACGAGCGATGCTTCTCTGTCCCGTGTAGGCCCCATCTTTCATATACAAATGAAAGTATACCCTAACGAGGAAATGTGGGCATAAGATCTTCTTTATCGGAAGTTCCATGCTCAAAGGGCCCCGTGTATGTCTGGATCACCGTTGACAACTGTGTTCTGACATTTCTTTTTCTTTACCCTGTTAGGGGAGGGATTGGGACAGCGGCCTGTCTGAAGTGTGGCTTGTTATGTCATTGTATACAGTTCAGGTGATGGCTGCTTAAGCTTGCGTGCTAGTTGTAGACTACTGTTTTAGCCAGTCAGCTGTTAGCTGCGCAGGTGTTAGCTGCGGCGTTAGCTTGCTGTGTTTACCAGGCTGGTATACGTTAGCTTGTTGCTATACTGTTGAACGTTTTCTGTGACTATAACATGCCTTAAACACTCTGACTACGACGTCATCTTTGACAGAGGATGTTAGTCGAACCTACCGGGAGCCCGGCCGGCGAGGACTGCGTCAACATGGAGAACCTTAGCGGCTGGGTGGCGCAGCGACGCTGCCCTTGTCGTCAACACAGGAATGCTGTGTTTACCGTTGGTGCCCCGTTAGCCAGACTGCAGTTCGCTTGGCCTGCGCTCACGGTAGTAAGGTCCCGACCAGACCTTAAACACGTCTTCTTCCTTCCCTTCTAAATGTTTTGTAATAACGATGTTTTCCAAAACGGGTGTTGCTGCAATACATTGAGGATACGATGCGTGTTGTGTGTGAATTGTCTTGTCACTGGTATAGCTTCTTCTCCATACAAAGTGGGTTGTTGTTACATGTGTACAAATGATCTGGTTAGTTGTGTTGAGAACATCATGTGTGTTCATGTACCGTGTACTCACAACTAAGGGGGTTAATTAACCTATAAAGCTATGCTTAGTGACATATGAGTGAAGAATGAATTATTTTCTCAGCCTGTAATGACAATGAACAGTGTGTTCACATATTAAACAGGGTTACCTGTTCAACTGGGCCGTATCAAGGGTAAGGTAGGAGGGGTGATTCCCCCGGTTCCCTGGGGCTTCCCCACCCTCCTCTCAGACATGTTGTTTACAATATATTGTGTCACTGTGTTTGTGGGGATACGATGTAACCCTTAGCTTAGTTGCTGGGGTTGTGCTAACCGCTTGAGAAACTATATTTTCCTAAAGAAAAGATTGTTTGGTCGCTTTTCGTGTGTGCTTAGCAAGGCCTGTGGCCAATACTAATCGAGGATTCTGTATTCTCTCGTTATGAAAAACGGCGTTCCTCTGTAGCAGGAGTGTACTTGCCATTTTTTGTTGTGATAAAGGGTTGTGTGTGTCTTGTGATCTACAACTGGGTTAGGTTGGCCACAGAATCACATGTGTAAGTCTGGTACCGGGGCTCTTAAGGGGGCCCTCTCTATTCTGTGTTTTTTCCTTAGTAAAAATCAGATAGCAGGTTACCACATGAGCTGTGTGAAGCTGTTAGACACTTCATGTAGCTGACTATGACTGTGTCATGCTCTTTTTTGTCATTACATCGTATCATGGGTGTGGGGTCGTAAAGGGGTGAACTGGTAATCCTTTCCTCCCCCGAAATTCCCCCACCATAGAGTACGTCACTGTGCGCGTCTCTGTTGGTAAGACTTCCGTGAGTTGTTCAGGTCCATATGATGGATCTGTTTCAGGGAGTGGCCAGGGCTCCTCCTCACGAAGCTCCTACTCGGGCCTTCTGTGAGTTCGGACTATCCTTCCCTGTGAGGGAGCCTCCTCAGAGTTCAGAGCCTCCTCCTCGGATTGTCAAGATGAGTAGAACTTCAAAAAGGAGTCCTGCTCTATTGTGTGTGTATTTGATTCAATTCGATTATTGAGTGTGTATTGGTTCAGTGCCTCCTCCTCGGAGAGCCCTAACCCAAATTTTACATAGCTCAATGTTGCAATATATTCTTTTCAATCTATACAGCTCGCGTGGGAAGTCTCTCTGGGGATTTCCGTCTCCTCCCTATGGGAGGGTGGTGGGATGTAAAAATGTCAAAAAAAACTACCCTCAGCTGCGTCATGAGGGATTCATGTCAGTCTGTGTTCTTTCTTTTTTGAATAAAAAGAGGAAGGTACATGAAGCACGACGGCTCCGTGTCGTTCTCCCAGGCGACTTGGAGGAACAATGTTTGGTGTCTTGCTAGACTATCCATTGATGTGTTTGGGTCTCGACGCATACATAGTGCTGGCTCGGTGTGTTTTCTGTTACAGAATCACACATGGGCTAAGCGCGCCTTGGTTGCTTGTTAAAACAGCGTTTTTATAGGGCAACTGGGATGGAGTTTTGTTTCTTCCGAGCGCCAGTTACTAGGTTGTCTCGATGAATTCTCGTTCATATCTGGGGGATGTTAACGGAATAGATCAGAACATAGGTAGAGGGGTCTCACGCCCTTGGGGTGGGCCACTGAGCACGGTCCTAATGGGACCGTCTGGGTGGCGCCCTCTTTTCATGTTTTAGATCGACACGCATACCTACCCCCTCTCCTGGAGTGGGCATGTCGGCGTGGTTAGGACACGGGACTGGTCTGGTCACGCTGGTCCAGGTCAGTTAACCCGTTGTCCGCCGGGGATGCAGATCTGCTGTTCTGGTACCCTGAGGGACTTGTGCTTTTTTCGGGGGGAAAAATGCCGGGTCGGTCCGGGTGTCACAGGGTTAGGCGTTATGGAGACCCTATGTTGGGTACATGTTGTACTCTGCACTATCGTAATGGCTTACGGCCATACCAACCTGTCCACGCCCTATCTCGTCCGATCTCGGTAGCTAGAGCAGGTTCGGTCCTGGTTAGTACTTGGTTGGGAGACCGCCTGGGAATACCAAGTGCGGTGTGCTTAGGGCTGGTTCTCCATTCTTTTTGCTCCTCTCTCACGCGTGGCGAAGAGAGGGCTGTTAGGGTGGTCTTGGACCTCCTCTGGTAATCTTGTGCTTCCCGTGCCGCCGGGCCCGGTCCGAAGTAAAGTTTTGTTGATACCGGAGGCCTGGGATAACCCTTTTTTGAAAACTGAAACACTTTATAGCCAGTGTATACCCGCAGGTGTGTTTTGGAGTTTTTTCTTGAGGGGTTATAGGAACAACCACCATCTGTACCGAGCGGGTGGTTGATTCCCTGGTGTGTTGGAGCAGAGTCAACTCCCGGGTTACCGGTTGAGTGTGCCCCTGCACGTTCATGACGTCTGCCAATCATGTCAGCCTTCTCTGCCTCAACCCCTCTGGGTGGGTTTTTTGAATGGAGGCTTTGTCATGGTGATCAACAACGCCAGCATATGCCCCTTCCGCTGGGGCGGCTGTTTTCAGCTGACTCCTTTGGCGCCTGTCTCGTCCGCAGTGCTCCAGGCTCAGGTTACAGCCTGTTGCCTGGTTTCCCCGGTGCGCTGCCTGCTTCCGTTGGTTAACCTTTTTGTGTGCTTACGGCCATGCTGACTGCCTGTTCTGCAGGGTCAGTGTGCCAGGCGGTGTGCTATTGGGGGGAAAGGGCCCGCTCTTGGAGGGGCCTTATCCGAATACGCTGGCGATGTGGGGGGCGGTGTCACTAAGTGACCACCTGGTGGGGTCTTGATGCCTGGCGTTATTGACCTCTCCGGGCCCCCGTTTTCCAGGGGATCCAGTCCCTTCAGTGGGTCTGGGTCTTCCTTCGCGCTCCGCTGCTACGGCCTTGCCACGGGGTTGGGTTTGCTCTTAACCCCGTGATTTCTGGGGGCAGTAACGAGGTTGTTCCTTCCGTTCGTTCCCGAGTGGCATGCGGGTTGTGCGTGTGTGTAGTCGTGGGGTCAAGCCACGGTCTGCTCACCCTGTGCGTTAAGTTGCTTGAGTGCCTCTTCGCATGGTCGGATCCGTCGCCCTCCCGTGAACCTCCAATAGGGGGGGTATCCTCCATTAGGGAGGGTCGGGGGGGCTCGGTCCTCCCCGGTCTGATGGTTGTGGGGGGCCTCAGCGGGGTACATTGGTCGGGCTATGGCTCCCGCTCAGCCCCTGTTGCAGAACAGGTGCTGAGCAATCCATTAACGTCATAGAACGGAAGGTTATGTATATAACCTAGTTCTATGAGTTAAATGGTGCGCTCAGCACCTGGACGCCGCTGCAGCCCTTGATCTCGCCTTGTGGTGAAAGTTTGAGAAGGAGGCGAGTAGGTGACCACACACCTGCTTATGAAGGTAAGCGGAAGGGGGTGTGGTCAGACGGATGTTGGGATGTAAAGGTACATGGTGGAATTTTTTATTCAGTGCACGTGCACGAAGTGAAGTACAGTGCAGAACAGGTGCTGAGCGCACCATTTAACTCATTTAACTAGGTTATATACATAACCTTCCATTAGTTGAAGAGGTGAGCCAATTAGTGAAATCATCAGCTGGTGTTTAGGCAAGGCTGGAATGAAACAAAGCATACACTCTGCCCACAATGGAATGTGTTCTGCAATAGACAATGCTGAAATTAAAGAACAGAGGACACTCTTTTTTGAATGCACTTCTCCATTGAAGGTAAACTAACATGGACGGCATTCACATCAGAGCATGAATAATATCACAATATTAAAAACAGAATGGTGTATCCTGAATAATATCACAATATTAACCACAGCATACTGGATTATCCTGAATAATATCACAATATTAAAGACAGAATACTGCAGTACCATGAATAATATCACAGTATTAAAGACAGAATACTGGAGTACCCTGAATAATATCACAATATTAACCACAGCATAATGCGGATCTGACTGTCTATTCTTCTGATAGCAGGTGTTTAATCAAAGGAGTAAAAAGCAATGTTTTTTTTCTCTGAAATGTAATGGAGTAAAAGTACAAAGTATACAAACCTAATAATACTTGAGTAAAGTACAAATCCCTGTTACGATGGGGTTGGTTAGAACACAGTTTGCAGATAGGGAACGGAATGGAGGAGGCAGAGACGGCAGGATACGTGTAAACAGACTTTACTGAACACGACTGTACGTTACCAAAGAGAACATAAACGGCACAGCCGAGCTGGCGCTAGAGAAAGAGAACTGATTTGTAAAACACGGAAAATAAAACAACAACAAAACAAAAGACTAATCTACTTACAAGCGCATATTACAAACAGCAAGGCATGGGGGAACACAGGAGAAACGACGAGAAGGGTAACACTGAGGACTTGGAGGAAACTGAGACAATGACGCCACAAGGAAGTCAGTAACAAGCAGGTCTTAAATACTACCACTGATTGTAATGACTAACAGCTGGCAAGGCCAGGCAATAATACAAAAAGGCAACATCTGATAAACACACTAGGAATACACCAAACTAGACACAGAAGTCATAATCACACATAACAACCAGCCAGGGAGACAACATCACACACAGACAGGGATGGCCCAAGATAACAAATAATTAGATATTAGTTCTAACACTTGGAACCAAAACAAGATGGCCGCCTGTACCATCAGGCTAGTCTGGCCACTAGAGGGAGGCAGGGAACCAATGTTAGGCAGAGAGCCAATGTTAGGTGGAGGGCACTGCCCAATGTTAGGTGAAGGGCACTGCCCAATGTTACCATCCTGCCCAGTCCAGCCAGGACCGGGCCTAGGAACGTGACAGTACCCCCCCCTCAATGGGGGGCTTCCAGACCCCCGAAAACAACATCCATAACCAGGTGAGGGAGGAAGCCGGAACCCCGGAGAGGACCCAGGGAGAGGACCCGAAGACCAGAGACCGGGAGGTCAAGCGAAAACACCAGGAGGGGCATAGCAGCCAGGGGGGCTGAAAACGGATGCAGATGCCCGGAGAGGGGGGGTGGGGACGGGAACAGAGGCCCGGAGAGGGAAGGCGGGGAAAGAAACAGGGAGCTGGTGAGGGAAGCCGGAGCTGGGAGCAGAGGCCCTACGAGGGGGGGTGAGGATGGGCACCGAGAACCGGGGAGGGGGGCTGGACCTGGGAACAGAGGCCCAACAAGGGGAGGTGGGGACAGGTGTAGAAGCCCAGGAAGGGGAGGTGGGAATGGGCACTGAGACCCGACGAGGGGGGCTGGACCTGGGAACAGAGGCCCGACGAGGGGGGGTGGGGATAGGTGCAGAAGCCCGGGAAGGGAAGCTGGCCCCCGGAACCGGATCCCGTACGAGAGACCCTCCAGCCGCCGGACCAGGGACCGGTTCAGGAGAGCCGGAACGGAGGTGCGGCGGCGACCCCCGGAGCAGGATCCCACGGAGACCACGGCGAAGACCACGGCAAAGACCACGGCAAGGACCAGGACGCCGATCACGGCGCAGAGCTGGACCAGACGGGGAGCCAGGATCAGTCGAGGAGCCGGGAGGCGGCACCGCAGCCGGACCAGGTGTAGAGGCCGGGCAGGGAGCGGAGACTGGACCGGTCTCGACGGCGAGGCGTGGTGTAGGATCCGGGGATGAGGAGTCAGGACCCAGAGTAGAGGCTGGACTTGGCGTGGAAGCTGGACCAGCTGTAGAGGCCTTGTTAGCCATACTAGCCTCGGGGGCTAGGCTAACTGTGGGGCCTGGACTCACTGTGGGAACTGTGCTAGCTGGGGAGGCCTGGCTAGCTGCCAAGGCTAAGCTAACAGTCGGGGAAAGCCTAGCAGCTCCTGTCATGATAGCCCTCCTAGGCCTGCTAGCTGCAGGGACCATGCTATCTTGGGACATCTGGTCCGTCTCAGGTACCAGGCTCACCGTGAACCTGGAGCCTAGGTTAGCAGTGGGCGTCTGGTTAGCTATAGTAGCGGAGCTAACAGTCGGAGCTGTGCTAACTGGGGATGGCCAGTTAGCTATAGGGACGGAGCTAACGGGCGGAGCTGTGTTAGCTGTGGACGTCTGGTTAGCTATATGAGCGGAGCTAACGGGCGGAGCTGTGCTAACTGGAGACGTCTGGTTATCTATAGTGGCGGAGCTAACAGGCGGAGCTGAGCTAACTGGGGACGGCCGGTTAGCTATAGGCACGGAGCTAATGGGCGGATCTGTGTTAGCTGTGGACGTCTGCTCAGCGATGGACATCTGAACAGCCTCAACGGCGGTGGGGGGCTCTAGGCTGACCGTGACCCTGAGACTAGTCGGCAGGCTAGCTACCCTAGCCTCCGGCTTATACTCCTCCATGAGGGCAGCAACACGTTCAGCCATCTACCGCATCGCTGGCTCCAGTGTCAGATTCTCTGTGGCGACCTGGTCGATTTTCTGGAGGAGGAACACCCACTTGGCCGGGGAGTAACGCTGCATGTCACCGGCCATCAGGGTCTGGACGATCCTTATGGTACCGTTTGCCCTTTCTGCTGCGTTTGTTAATGGTGGCGTCATTCTGTTACGATGGGGTTGGATAGAACACAGTTTGCAGATAGGGAACGGAATGGAGGAGGCAGAGACGGCAGGATACGTGTAAACAGACTTTACTGAACATGACTGTACGTTACCAAAGAGAACATAAACGGCACAGCCGAGCTGGCGCTAGAGAAAGAGAACTGATTTGTAAAACACGGAAAATAAAACAACAACAAAACAAAAGACTAATCTACTTACAAGCGCATATTACAAACAGCAAGGCATGGGGGAACACAGGAGAAACGACGAGAAGGGTAACACTGAGGACTTGGAGGAAACTGAGACAATGACGCCACAAGGAAGTCAGTAACAAGCAGGTCTTAAATACTACCACTGATTGTAATGACTAACAGCTGGCAAGGCCAGGCAATAATACAAAAAGGCAACATCTGATAAACACACTAGGAATACACCAAACTAGACACAGAAGACACACATAACAACCAGCCAGGGAGACGACATCACACACAGACAGGGATGGCCCAAGATAACAAATAATTAGATATTAGTTCTATCACTTGGAACCAAAACAAGATGGCCACCTGGACCATCAGGCTAGTCTGGCCACTAGAGGGATGCAGGGAACCAATGTTAGGCAGATAGCCAATGTTAGGTGGAGGGCACTGACTGCCCAATGTTAGGTGGAGGGCACTGCCCAATGTTACCATCCTGCCCAGTCCAGCCAGGACCGGGCCTAGGAACGTGACAAATCCCCCAAAACAGTACTTAAGTATTGTAACGAAGTACAATTACTCAAGTACTTTACACCCCTGGCACTGATATTAAAGATATCCAGTTTGGCCACATACCAATCCACTGAGCATCTCTCCTGTTTCTCCCATCTGCTTACTGCTTGTAACAGCCATGGGTTTGTTTGGTCTTGCTATGATTAAAGATCTCACCACAAGCATGCATCATTCACAAGCATGGAATTGGGCCATGTGATAATGGGTTGTGGGGGTGGGGATGGGGGTAGCATATGGGCCATACTCACCATCTCCTGTCTTCCTGAAGGCATGAACTCCTCCCTGACTGAACTGAATGTCAGGGGAAGAGGTAAGCGAGACCCATCACCACCCTCATCTCTGCCCCTCTCTTCCCATTTCTCCCCCCCACTCTCTCTCTCTCCCTCTCCCTCCCCCCCCTCTCTCTCTCTCTCTCTCTCTCTCTCTCTCTCTCTCTCTCTCTCTCTCTCTCTCTATCTCTCTCTCTCTCTCTCTCTCTCTCTCTCTCTCTCTCTCTCTCTCTCTCTCTCTCTCTCTCTCTCTCTCTCTCTCTCTCTCTCTCTCTCTCTCTCTCTCTCTCTCTCTCTCTCTCTCTCTTTCTCTCTCTCTCTCTCTCTCACTCCCTTATTTCTCTCTTACAACTTTCTTTCGCCTTCGGCCCCGTATGGGAATACTTATATGAGTAATTATTTGCAAGATCATGCCAAGACGAGTTATCAAAGACAAGCAAGCTTTTGTCATGAGTAGCGGGAGAAAAACATATTCACAGGGACGAAGGTGTGAAAGTAAGAATGAGAGGAGGAGGGGATGAAGGAGGGCCAAGGCAGGAATAGAAAGGTGAGGAAGAGGAGGAGGAGGAAGAGGACTGTGTGGAATGGAAGTCTTTTGGTAACATAAGATGAGGGCAAGTTTCGGAAGCAACGGAAGTGGGGATCACTGCAAATGGATCGGACAATCGGACAAATGGACAAAAATAAAGATAACATTAACATGCACAACAGTATAATGGAAAAACATTCAGTAGGGGTGGGGGAGAATAGATACATCCATATATCGTGATATTTTGCTTGGCAATATTATATCGGTACACCAAGTCGGTTGCGCCAAGTATCAATAGATATTGACAAATTATTGGAGTGAGGTGAACGGACTAAAAACGCTATCTTATTAGATAAAACAGATGTTTTATATATATTTGTATTGCAGATGGACATCATTTACAGTTGACAATATTGTGTCTCTAGTATCAAGATAATATCGTATCATGGGCCCTCTGGTCATTTCAACCCCAGATATATAGCAGGTCATAGTTGTTGAAAATTGCCTTAAAATGATGCCTCTATGTCTTTCTCCACACTACTGCTTTGATGACCATTGGCTTGTTTTTCTTTGGGAAGAATTGTTTATTAAATGACAAAATACGCTATAGCATCCAACATCCATAAGAGAAATGAAGAAAAAAAAGGAAAATTTAAATAAAAAATGTATGAATGTCAAATAAACCACTGGCTTGTTTACAGTCCCTCGGGGAGCTGGTGGTTTGCTTCCTTGATCCTCATGGGAGAATTTAAAATAAAACACAGTTTTTGTTAACAGCTTGAAACCATGCACAATGAGGCATGGAACCTCTACAAGGCCATGTCCCCCAACAAAAAATGTTTTGATTGTGTTTCTTACCTTGAGGTGGTTCTAACGGACAGTAGTTATCCTCAGCGTTTGGCTTTCCTGGATTCTCTTGGGTAACTTGCATGTCCACCCATCTATCTCTGAAAAATAACCACAATAACCACTTTCAGACCTTTGTAGGTTTCTCTGTCAACATCCCATGCATGATCATTAGGGGTGTAGCGGTACACAGTGTTGGGAAAGTTCACTTTCTACATGAACTAGTTCAGTTCACAGTTCACACATTTTTAAATGAACTAGTTCAGTTCATAGTTCATAATTCAAAATGTTGAACTAAAGTTCATGGTTTCAAAAATGAACTAGTTTATAGTTATTTTTTCAATACGTTGCTGTGCAAATGATTGCCACAACCCATAACCACAGACAGCAATCAGAATACTGGCATTTCCATCACACTGTGATTATTATCAGTGTTTCCCCTACCATTGCCTTGAAGGTGCGGCCCGCGTCGCGCATAACAAGTCTCTCTCTCCGCGTGCAACACGTACACGTGTGTGTGTGTGTGTGTGTGTGTGTGCGTGCGTGCGTGCGTGCGTGCGTGCGTGCGTGCGTGCGTGCGTGTGTGTGTGTGTGTTCAACTCTATATCACGCCCATGTGTGAATTAAGTCCCCTCTGGTAAATTACAGGATAGCATGCCAGTGTCACGTAAAACATTGATGGTGCGTGAAAAGGACACGCAGGTATGAAGGTGCAGTTACACTGCAGCACATGCAGGGGGCGTTAAAACCCCAAGACCAACACACAAAAAAGAACGCCAACTGAGGCTGAAACCAGCAGTCGCTGCAGTAGTAGGCAACTATACCACCCACACACACACATTATGGTTATGGTTAGTTTAATGTAAGGGTGTGGTTATTGTTAGGGTTATGGTCCAAAGCAATTGCCTACCAATATAGCGCCCCGGGTTTGATTCCCAGAAGGCAACCTTATACAGTTAACCATGGAGACTACGGCTAGCATGAATGGCCATACATAGCGCATGTCAGACTAAGGGCTGAATGGTGTCTGAGCGTGAAGAACACATGCAGAGGTTGTGGGACAGGCGTGAGATTGTGACATGCGGGCCATGGTACAGGGCTGGTATGTCAGTGTGGAGAGAGGAACCAAAAGAGGAAGGAATAGAGAGGCCAGGTACCTCCCTTTCTGCTGGACCACCATGGCACCCTATTTGGAAACTATTATATGAACACTAGTCAACAGCAAGAGACAGAATGTTTTATCCTGTTTGGATTGTGCCATGAATTACACATATGATGTCTGTCAATTTAAAATGGTCAGTTAGCTAACCTTACGTTATAGCATCATAGCAGTGTGTGTGTGTGCGCCCGTCCCAAATCTGGCACACTTTTGAACAAAGTTATACTGTGATAGAGCACAGAGAATGAACATGTTCACAATTACGTTCATCTAGCGGAAATACAGTACGTTCAGTTCACGTTCGCCCAAAATATGAACGAGTTCATGAACGATCGTTCAGGTACATCACTGGCGGTACAGTATGTGTATTCGTCCCACGACTTCACAGTACTGATGTCACGGTTCTGTACGTGGAGCTATATGATGAATACGATTCAGAGGGGACTATACGACACTAGGTGGAACTGGGGTTGAATACGTCTGAGGGGGGACTATAGAGACTAGGTGGAACAAGGGGCGGAACTGGGCTATTTCTCTCCTCCCCTCCTCTTTACTACCATGAATGAATGATATGTTTGTAACACAGCAGGGTCATTACAATAGGCTGAACATTTTCATCTTTTTCTTGTTCGCCCATTAAGACACACACTCACACACAAACTTTTTTCCACGGAACTTTCTTTCACAGCTGATCCGAGAAACAATTACAAAGTGCAATTTTTTTTTGCTGGTCTAGTCCTCTGAGCTCCTCTCCAGTCCAGCTGCTGGTCTGGACTGGTCCTCTGAGCTCCTCTCCAGCCGAGCTGCTGCATGTTTAAATCTGAAATATTGATAAATCTTCTGCCATTGTTGTGTAATGTAGTCTTGTCTCTAGAGTCTTCTTTCTCAGCTTCACATTAACGTTAAATCTTATGCTAATCTGTACTGAAGAAAATAGAAAAGCAAACACCAGTGGGGGCGGTGGGCTAGTAATTTACTTGGTGGATGCCTGAACATAGAATAACAGGTATTGCCGACTGCTGCAGCAAGCCTAGGTGGAAGTAAGTATAACTTGTACTACTGTCTGTTCAAAAGAAATTGAAAGAAAACTTGCCTTATATGTTTGGGATTTTTCATACCGAACTGTGACCCCAGAGGTACATACCGAACCATGGCTTCTGTGTACCGTTACACCCCTAATGATCATGTGTGGTTTCAAACAGGCTTTTAGAGTACACCAGCAGCCTGCTAAATCCTGGATTGTGGATTGTGGATAGTAATATTTTCTGCCATAAAAACCATGTTGGCAAATAATTTTTTTGGCAAACTACGGTGTTATTTGAAGGCTATTTTCTGGTCAATAAAATCTATTTTCAGCTTGTGTACTGGCAGCAGCTGAAGCAAAACAAGTTCGTTTACTCTACTGGCCTGATTTAAAGTGATGATTAAAAGGCTTTCAATATCAAATGATAGTATTCTCCTACAGGGGTAGAACATTGCAATACATATTTTTAGACTGTATCTCCACATGCTTACTGCAGCTTGTTAGGACTGCCATGGAAAATGCATTACCCTGTAACAAGGCCTCCTGTGTCTGCTCACACACAACATGAATATAACATAAGACCTACATGTAAGATCATGAATGTAACATCTGTGTAATGGTCTGGCCCTGTCTTGCTCCGCTCCATAATTGATACATGATCAGATCTTTCCAGTCCAATGTCCCGAGAGCGAGAGAGGGGGGGGCGGGGAGAGAGGGAGAGAGAGAGAGAGAGAGAGAGAGAGAGAGAGAGAGAGAGAGAGAGAGAGAGAGAGAGAGAGAGAGATATAGAGTTGGAGAGAGGGAGATGGCCGGGTCTCTGAAGAAAACATTTCACTACCAGGATTTAGCAGTTAAGCCATCTGTACAAATCATTTACTTTTTTATTTGCACAAGCAGACCCTCAGAACGTAATTTAGTACAGTAGCCAGGGAACACAAAAAGCCAAGGGCGGTTCTGGTGGTGGATCAAGAGCTTTATGCCTCTGTACTTCAAATGCTGCGTGAAAGGGCCCATTCCAAGTCCTAATCACTAAAGATTACACATGGTTGTTCTGGTGTAATAATGTACAGTAAGTAATGTCTCCATCTCCTCTCTTGTCATAGGAGTGGGAAAGTAGGACAGTGTGTCACTTCCTCACCCCCCCCCCCCCCCCAGACAGAGGAGGAGAGAAAGTGAGAGGAAAGAGAGAGAGAGAGAGAGAGAGAGAGAGAGAGAGAGAGAGAGAGAGAGAGAGAGAGAGAGAGAGAGAGAGAGAGAGACAGACAGACGGAGGGATGGAGGACGAGAAGTAATCCTCTCATTGAAATGTAAGCACACTAAGCACCTACTCAACTGCGGTCTTTGCTCAACGTCGTCTCGATGCAGATCACAGTCATACCGCTCTCCTCTTGTAGTAACGCCGTTGTTGGTAGAAGTCGGTCAGCATCCCTGTGTGTAGTCTCTCTGCAAGACGAGGCCCTCAACAAGCTCTCAGCATCCCTGTGTGTAGTCTCTCTGCGAGACAAGGCCCTCAACAAGCTCTCAGTAGTGTGTAGTCTCTCTGCGAGACGAGGCCCTCAACAAGCTCTCAGTAGTGTGTAGTCTCTCTGCGAGACGAGGCCCTCAACAAGCTCTCAGTAGTGTGTAGTCTCTCTGCGAGACAAGGCCCTCAACAAGCTCTCAGTAGTGTGTGTAGTCTCTCTGCGAGACGAGGCCCTCAACAAGCTCTCAGTAGTGTGTGTAGTCTCTCTGCGAGACGAGGCCCTCAACAAGCTCTCAGTAGTGTGTAGTCTCTCTGCGAGACGAGGCCCTCAACAAGCTCTCAGTAGTGTGTGTAGTCTCTCTGCGAGACGAGGCCCTCAACAAGCTCTCAGTAGTGTGTAGTCTCTCTGCGCGACGAGGCCCTCAACAAGCTCTCAGTAGTGTGTAGTCTCTCTGCGAGACAAGGGTTAGGGTTAGGGTCAACACGCTCTCAGTAGTGCAGGGGCCGCCGCTGCCACAGCTGCTCGTGCTTCTGGAATAGTTGTTGCTTCTGTTGTCATTGTTGTGCTGCCCACGGCCAAACTGTCTGTCCGGGCCAGCCGCTCATTGGCCCGGCTGCCACGTGCCGTCACAAATCACCACAGCGTCTCCTCGCAGCCCGGGAGTGTTCAGGACAGGAAATCAATGGGCCCTCCTGCGATCCTTCATCAGCCCAAATATCTGGAGCTTGATGGTGGAGGAGAGCGGGGGGGGGGGGGGGGGGGGGGGGGGGCAGAGGTCATCTAGGTAATTATCAAGGATACATAGTGTCATAGATGTGAAGCAGTGCAGGCTTCAAGCGCATGCTTCAAACGAAGGCTTCAAATGCAGGCTTCAAGTGTGGGCTTCAAGCGCAGGCTTCAAGTGCAGGCTTCAGAATAAACACAGCACCGAATGTCAGTACATTGTAATGGTGTTCTACTGAATATAATGTTTTTTCTACCAGGAGCGTTCATACTGTGGTCTGAACATTTGTTTGCATCTAAAAATTAGATGCAGTGCACTCTGCTTAGAGACCCAAGGAGATATCCCATTGCATCCCTTTAGTAAACACCATGCATTATGCCTGGCCTTAAAGTGCCTCATATGCACTGGAATAGCAAATGTGTCTGTAAAGCGGGTCCTGTAGGAGTTCCATGCTGAGTCTGGATGCTCAGGGCTTCAAGCTTTGGTGCTGAGTAAAAGAAACACTACTGCAAGTGTCTCTCTGGCATTATTTATTTTGTTACTTTGAAAGTGCCCCTTAGCTTATTGCCTTCAGCCTGGAAATGTACTGTATACCAGAAATGTTGAGGGCACAACTGTATTTTGATTTATCAAACTGGAAAGCAAAGTCTTTATTTGTCAAGTAGGCCTATATTTGACACATCCCAGGATTGTAATGCTGTCAAGCAAACTGAATAATCACCTTGTGCCTCTCGGAAGCACAAACAAGTTGTGTTTTGTTTTATTCAGAGTTTTAAGCAGACCTATCAATGCCAAGAAACGTTTCAATCTGATCCGAAGTTCTATACTGCAAAATAGCATGAAGTATAGGACATTTTGAACCAGGGGGAGGGGCCAAATATATTTTTATCATTTCTGTGGTCTTCATGACAATAGGTTGCCATGGTGATTACACAAATAAGTTCTGGAGTGTGTACAGAGTAAATTAAGACCACCGGCACTTCAGCACGGTACTCACCATCGCCCCTGCTCTAGCCTCAAATGGTTTGGTGAGACACAACACTAAGCACGGCATAATAGAATAGAAGCATGGCTTACGTGTGTCGCCAGATAATTTTTTTGTATCCACTTTTTCTCCCATTTTATCTATATTTTCTCCCATCCCAATTTCGTATCATCCAATTCAACCCTCCCCTGTCACGAACGCTGTTTCTTGCCTCCCACAAGCCGGCTGCAATGTGGACTAAGTCATACATAGCACAAGTCCCCTCCGGTACTTGAGGTAACAGCAGTCGCATCTTTTCACCTGTGCAGCTCGATCTCTCAGTGGCGAGGAGTAACGCGTGGGAGGCTCACGCTGCCCCCGATACTTCCTGATTCTACTGCGCAGGCGCACCAACCGACCTGTAGGAGTCGCTGTCCACAACGCCCGATCCCCACCCATCAGTTTCCCACCCCCTAATACGGCCAATGTGTATTAGTATGAACGACCAGCTAAACTGAAAGCAATGTTGAGCGCTGGGCTCGAACAGGCGAGCCCAGCGTCTCCGCATTCGTGGCGAGCGCCTTGCCCACTACGCCACGTAGCCGCCCCATGTGTCGCCAGATCATTTGAGGCTAGGGAAATGAAGGTGAATGCCATGTTGATGTGCTGGTGATCTCAATTTGCTCTGTGCACGCTCCAGAACTTGATCAATTAATACAACTATTTAGTTAAAAAGACACGTTGGATTTCTCACTCTGGTGGATATGACTGATGATTACCCTAGCTATATATTAACCTATTTGTCACCGTCATTACGTCTGCTCACTAGCAGATAATTCCACTAATTGTAATTGTAATTCAGGCAAACTGCAAATTTGTATTACACAGTACTGCAGTGTATTTCGGTTGTTTCCATCCCATTGCAGTCAGGCAAATCAGGCAGAAGATTGGGCAGTGGCAAGGAGAAGGAAGGACGGAAGGAAGAAAATAATGAATTAAGGAAATCAGGAAATAAGGAAGGATGGAGGCACAGAAAGGAGATGAAAGTAAGGGGCAGATCAAATGAGAGGAGTGGGTGAATGAGATAAGGGGGCTTGGGTAGGGGGGTGGAGTGGGGGACGGGGCTGATAACTGAGTGAGTCAGATAACATTATTCTGTTTTGAATCTAGTCTAACAAATCCTTTTCAAATGAGCTCAGTGGTTCACGTAAGTGCTATCGTATGGAAATATCCGCAACAGACCATTTAACATCCGCGGATAAAATTGCATAAAGACATGTCGCCTGTGGAACGCAATAGTATCCAGCTGCAGACCTTCAGACCAGCGCTTACAAGCCCCGCACATACAAGCACCGCACATAGCAACCCCTCGCTTCCATTGGCTGATTTTGGTGACGTGATTTTGGGTCACGTTGCACTGCGGGATTGATTGATTGATTGATTGAAAACTTTATGGTGACGTGATTTTGGGTCACGTTGCACGTTGCACTGCGGGATTGATTGATTGATTGATTGAAAACTTTATTAACAGATTGCCGTATGATTTGGGTCACGTTGCACTGCGGGATTGATTGATTGATTGATTGATTGATTCATTGATTGATTGATTGATTGATTGATTGAAAACTTTATTAACAGATTGATTGATTGATTGAAAACTTTATTAACAGATTGCCGAATGGGTACACGTGACCACAGGCCCTGATTGATTGATTGAAAACTTTATTAACAGATTGTAGAATGGGTACACGTGACCTGACCGATTGATTGATTGATTGATTGATTGATTGATTGATTGAAAACTTTATTAACAGATTGCAGAATGGGTACAGTGACCGATTGATTGATTGATTGATTGATTGATTGATTGATTGATTTATTGATTTATTGATTGATTGATTGAAAACTTTATTAACAGATTGCAGAATGCAGTACAGCTCAATACACACAATTGTTAAGGGGATGCAGACCATGCAGTACTGTTACATTTGTGACATACAGTAAATATATACAAGGGGGAGGGAACTGTACATTTATGATGAATTGAAAATGGGGGACCCTGATGTAAACAAGACGGAAGTCTTTCTCTGGTCTGCATCCCCTTAACAATTGTGTGTATTGAGCTGTACTGCAGATATATTTCAATTGCCTTACTTATTTACATAAGTATTATAGGCCTACAGCAGTATTGTACAGACAGTCTGTGTGAAGTCTGTGTGGTTATCCAGCTGCACAAAGGCAGAGCAAGAGGCTCTACAGAGGGTGGTGAAGGCGGCAGGCAGGATTGTCGGGACTCCTCTATCAAACATCACCTCCGTCTTCACCTCCCGCTGCCTCCACCGCTCCAAGTGTATCATCAAGGACCAGTCTCACCCAGCACATCACCTCTTTCAGCTCCTTCCCTCAGGGAGGAGATACCGGTCCATACATGCCAAGAGTTAAAGATTTAAGAACAGCTTTTTCCCCCAAGCAGTCAGACTGTTAAACGCTCATTGACTGTCCCCTCACGTGCACCATGCACTTACCTGGACTTGATAATCACTGTTACCACTCATCATGCACTTTATTTAAAATATTCTGTTATGTACAGTGTTATATGTGTTTCATGTATGTATATATTGTACTACGGTCTGTGGGAGCTCCCCTGAAATTTCACTCACGGTCATATAAGAGTTTTAATGTAGAAGGTTTTATTAATGAAATGTTGGGTATAAACTGGGAGGAGGTATGTTGTGAGGATGACCCAGAGGTTGCACTGGACTTATTTATGTCAGAAACAAATCAGCCCCATGGATAGATAGTAGCTTTTAATGAATTTTAATGAATGAGAGAGACATACTGTAGCCAAAAAAGCATCAGTGTGTTCCAGTTCTGCAGATGACAGACAAAAGTACCGTTCCTTACGTAATCAAGTCACAAAGTTAAATAAGGTGAGAAAAAGGGAATATTTTAAACCATGGTTATATGATGTGAGAAATGATGGTAAAAATCTATGGAATGTTTTAAATCAAATTATGGGTAGAAAATCCAATGTCTGTACATCTTTTGTTGAGTCATATGGAATTGTCCTAACCAAACCATGTGATATTGCCAACCATTTTAATGATTTTTATGCAAGTAAGATATCTCAGCTCAGGCAGGGAATGCACATCTCAAACAATACAAAATCAAATGACATAATTAAGAATATCATAATGAAAGATAAAGGGTGTACATTTGATTTTCAACAGGTTGAGGTTAGTGATATTGAAAGGTTACTCCAGGCTCTACCTGACAGCAAGTTAGCTGGCACAGACAACTTGGATAGTAAATTATTGAGAATTACTGCTACAATCATAGCAAGTCCAGTGTCATATTATTAATAGATGTATACAACGTATATGTACATTACATTTTCTATATTAGGTCTGGAGTTGCCCTCATTAAAAACTGATTTGGAGTCTTTGGGTAAAGGAGTAACCTTAGCCTCCTTCCATATCTTTGGACATAGTCCCACTTGTATACATCTATTAATAATATGACACTGGACTTGCTATGATCGTAGCAGTAATTCTCAATAATTTACTATCCAAGTTGTCTGTGCCAGCTAACTTGCTGTCAGGTAGAGCCTGGAGTAACCTTTCAATATCACTAACCTCAACCTGTTGAAAATCAAATGTACACCCTTTATCTTTCATTATGATATTCTTAATTATGTCATTTGATTTTGTATTGTTTGAGATGTGCATTCCCTGCCTGAGCTGAGATATCTTACTTGCATAAAAATCATTAAAATGGTTGGCAATATCACATGGTTTGGTTAGGACAATTCCATATGACTCAACAAAAGGTGTACAGACATTGGATTTTCTACCCATAATTTGATTTAAAACATTCCATAGATTTTTACCATCATTTCTCACATCATATAACCATGGTTTAAAATATTCCCTTTTTCTCACCTTATTTAACTTTGTGACTTGATTACGTAAGGAACGGTACTTTTGTCTGTAATCTGCAGAACTGGAACACACTGATGCTTTTTTGGCTACAGTATGTCTCTCTCATTCATTAAAATTCATTAAAAGCTACTATCTATCCATGGGGCTGATTTGTTTCTGACATAAATAAGTCCAGTGCAACCTCTGGGTCATCCTCACAACATACCTCCTCCCAGTTTATACCCAACATTTCATTAATAAAACCTTCTACATTAAAACTCTTATATGACCGTGAGTGAAATTTCAGGGGAGCTCCCACAGACCGTAGTACAATATATACATACATGAAACACATATAACACTGTACATAACAGAATATTTTAAATAAAGTGCATGATGAGTGGTAACAGTGATTATCAAGTCCAGGTAAGTGCATGGTGCACGTGAGGGGACAGTCAATGAGCGTTTAACAGTCTGACTGCTTGGGGGAAAAAGCTGTTCTTAAATCTTTAACTCTTGGCATGTATGGACCGGTATCTCCTCCCTGAGGGAAGGAGCTGAAAGAGGTGATGTGCTGGGTGAGACTGGTCCTTGATGATACACTTGGAGCGGTGGAGGCAGCGGGAGGTGAAGACGGAGGTGATGTTTGATAGAGGAGTCCCGACAATCCTGCCTGCCGCCTTCACCACCCTCTGTAGAGCCTCTTGCTCTGCCTTTGTGCAGCTGGATAACCACACAGACTTCACACAGACTGTCTGTACAATACTGCTGTAGGCCTATAATACTTATGTAAATAAGTAAGGCAATTGAAATATATCTGCAGTACAGCTCAATACACACAATTGTTAAGGGGATGCAGACCAGAGAAAGACTTCCGTCTTGTTTACATCAGGGTCCCCCATTTTCAATTCATCATAAATGTACAGTTCCCTCCCCCTTGTATATATTTACTGTATGTCACAAATGTAACAGTACTGCATGGTCTGCATCCCCTTAACAATTGTGTGTATTGAGCTGTACTGCATTCTGCAATCTGTTAATAAAGTTTTCAATCAATCAATCAATAAATCAATAAATCAATCAATCAATCAATCAATCAATCGGTCACTGTACCCATTCTGCAATCTGTTAATAAAGTTTTCAATCAATCAATCAATCAATCAATCAATCAATCAATCAATCAATCGGTCAGGTCACGTGTACCCATTCTACAATCTGTTAATAAAGTTTTCAATCAATCAGGGCCTGTGGTCACGTGTACCCATTCGGCAATCTGTTAATAAAGTTTTCAATCAATCAATCAATCTGTTAATAAAGTTTTCAATCAATCAATCAATCAATCAATGAATCAATGAATCAATCAATCAATCAATCCCGCAGTGCAACGTGACCCAAATCATACGGCAATCTGTTAATAAAGTTTTCAATCAATCAATCAATCCCGCAGTGCAACGTGCAACGTGACCCAAAATCACGTCACCATAAAGTTTTCAATCAATCAATCAATCAATCCCGCAGTGCAACGTGCAACGTGACCCAAAATCACGTCACCAAAATCAGCCAATGGAAGCGAGGGGTTGCTATGTGCGGTGCTTGTATGTGCGGGGCTTGTAAGCGCTGGTCTGAAGGTCTGCAGCTGGAAGCATCTCGTGGAACGTGAAGTGTGCCGGTCTGCACTCCTGAATTATTCCCGCCAATTTCTTTCTCATTCCTCTCACTGGGCAGCTTCTCTCTCTCTTACCTCTCTTTTAGTCTATTTCTGTGTAACTCTCTCTCTCTCTCTCTCTCTCTCTCTCTCTCTTCTGTTGCATAAGGATATATTGATGGGATTTAGATAACACATAGTTTTCCCCGCTCCTAATCTCTGACATTTAATATAAATGTTCACCCCCTCACTTCTGCCTCGCCTTCGCTTCGCTTCGCTTCCCTCCCTCCCTCCCTCCCTCCCTCCCTCCCTCCCTCCCTCCCTCCCTCCCTCCCTCCCTCCCTCCCTCCCTCCCTCCCTCACTCCCTCCCTCCCTCCCTCCCTCCCAAGCTCTCTCCCTTTTCTCTCTCGCTCTGTGCATGTAGGACGTCTTACCTTTAGTTGTTATATAGCTGGATGTGCATGTATGACGTCTTACCTTTAGTTGTTATATAGCTGGAGGTGCATGTAGGACGTCTTACCTTTAGTTGTTATATAAAAGTGTGAAAATAGGATAAAGGCTAAATGTCAAGGCTCGGCGCGCAAAATATCAGAGTCATATTCCGTTTGCACATGAGTATGTATTCCGTTCGGATCCATTTGACGTATGACGTAGAGAGTATCACATCAACTTGGCCATCACCACGGGGCTTCCACCACCTTGGTCATCACCACGAGACATCCACTCACAGAGAGACAGGGAGACAGGGAGACGGGGACAGGCGTTAGACAGTTTGCGTGTTTGTGGTGAACGGACATAGCAATAGATACATGTAGTAAGCATGTATATAGTGAATAGAAGGGTTAAAAAATCATAAAAGCTTATACTTGAATACATTTAGAACAAGAACACATATTGTTATATATAATATTATATTCCAAACATACATACATTTGTACATTTCAGAAGGTTTAATCATTGTATTTCCGTTAAAACCGTAAAATGTGGAATCCCTTTTCTCCAGATCTGTGTCATAAGCCTGTGAGGAAGGTAATAAAACGCACATTCAGATTTTTCTCTTATCACTTCTTTCCTTCCCGCTAAATGAAGGGAGATAGAGGATGGGTTCTGTCACACATGACAGCTTTAACCCTTTCACTGCCACACTACCAAATGGTTAACCATTTCACTGCGAAAATACAGAAGGTTAACCCTTTCACTGCCACACGACGAAGGGTTAACCATTTCACTACCACACTACAGAAGGTTAACCCTTTACTATCACACTACAGACAGTGTGATAGTAAAGGGTTA
>NC_140175.1:64651624-64679958 GCF_963971535.1 Notolepis coatsorum
CCTCAGGTGAGTAAGCCTTCCTTGGGGGGGAGAACACAGACACACACACTTCTGTTTGCTCACTCGTCGTCTGCTCTACTCTGCTTTGCCAATGCTACTCGTGCATCATCTATCACGCGTGGCATGAACCAATTTGTGCAGAACGCTTTGGAGATCTATGCACTCAAAGAGAAAGCACTGGTGATATTACGCAGAAAGCACTGGTGATGTATGTAATCAAGTGTGTTTCAACCTAAGTGTGTTAGCTATATCAATGTGTCAGTGAGAATGACTGAGATAACTTGAATGAGGTTAAGACCAGTGGTATTAACCTTATGTGGCCCTCTTTTAAAGAATATAGATGCATTTATGCATCTATCAGGGTGCCTGTCAGCACATCTATCAGGGTGCCTGTCAGCACATCTATCAGGGTGCCTGTCAGTGCATCTATCAGGGTGCCTGTCAGTGCATCTATCAGGGTGCCTGTCAGCGCATCTATCAGGGTGCCTGTCAGCGCATCTATCAGGGTGCCTGTCAGCGCATCTATCAGGGTGCCTGTCAGCGCATCTATCGGGGCGCTGGCACATGTGGGTTATTTTTGGTAATTTGGTGACCATCCATGGCGTGTAGTGTTGGAGTAGGAGGAATACATTATTAGCAGGTGGAGTTGAGGCTGGCTTTGATTATGGCCAATCAAATCAGCCCCTCTCAATCCCTATAAACACAATATGTGTCTGGCTACGTCATAACATAGTACATACAAATTATGGCCAAAGAGACCCACTTGCAATATGCACATGTAGGCAATTATATGATACATTAGGCTATACCCTGCACAATCTAATTATGGATGAATGGATAATCTAATTATTGTTGTTTCCATAGTCTAGGCCAGTGGTTCCCAGAGATTCACAGCAGTGGCACCCTGGTGTGCCGTCATCACCGCCCAGGGGTGCCGTCATACTTATAACTGCCCAGGGGTGCCGCCACAATCTGCTCATTTCACATTTTAATTCAACATAATACATTTTACCACACAGCTTATACAATCTTGATTTAATTACATGTCATGTTTGTTTGTAAACTGACTAAACATATAAATTCTTCATAATTTAAAATGAAATCAAATTGAATACGCTATAGTCACTACTGAAAGCATTAATTTACGTTGCAAATAATGGTTTCTTTAAGCTCAAATGGGCAGTCGTGTTATTTGGTTCTAAAATATTTTCCCCCAATCAAATAAGATTATGACTAGCTCCAGGATCCCCTCAGTTCTCTCTCTCTCCACAGCATCAGCTGCTGGTTTGGCCCAAGATGAACTAACAGGATTATCTACAAATGAATCACCAAACTCACACTAGTCTCACAGAGCTATCTCCACACTGCATTATAGCGCACACACAGTGAAGTGAGTTTGGATAGCCTTTGCCTTCTGGAGACAAATATCCCTCCCTTTCAAAGAGTTATGTCAACATGCGTGCATATGTTGAGAGAGAGAGCGAGAGGGGGAGAGAGAGATGGAAAGCACCTGTTTCACAATATCTTCCTCTGCCCTCAGGTGCTATATAATATCTTATCTAGAAATTATTTTCATTGAAATTTTATCTTTATGGGCTCATTCTTCTTTTCTCGTACGAACCAGGAGTGGGATTAAATTCTGAAAATAGTGTAACTCATTTATCAGTTTTAAATATGCTAAAAAAATATATATATGGTGTGATTAACTGTATGGTTGCTGTGGGGGAGCAGATATCTTCAGGGGTGTTTTGTTCAAAAAGGGTTTGGGAGCCACTGGCATAGGCTACACATGTCTATACTACCATCTATTATACGTACATACTATATTATGTACTATACTTCTATGTCTATACTACTACCTACTATGCTACTATGTCTATACTACTCTGCACTCAGAGTGTAGCACTCAAACTTGGCACTGCTAGACAATACCACTTACTCTTAGCCCTCCTGCTGACTTGTTGTAAACAACTTGTAAGTTGCTTTGGATAAAAGCATCAGCTAAATGATTAAATATAAATGTAAATGTAATGTGCATGTCAAAATCTGTTTTCATTCATTCAGTTTATCATGTTTAAGACAAATCCATGATCTCCATAGATTGACCCAATACAAAATAAATAATGATAAAAGGCAGCACACAGATAGATACTCATTCTACAAGCTGGCATATCTCACAATATGTAACATGTCTCAACATGTCTAATTTTTTATATTAATATATACGTTATATAAATATATAAAGAATATATTATATACATAAATATAAATATATATTAAAAAAAAAAGTTTCAGCTGAGGAGGTCGAGCGGTGATGAGAGCCTCGGGCAGGATTATGCTGAGGAGAAGGCGAAAGGGCAGGGCCAGGCTGAGGATAAAGCTAGAGGGCAGGGCCAGGCTGCGTGTATGCCTTCTACACCGCTGTCGGTTTCCGCGTTACCGTTTTGCGCTCTGATTGGCCGAGCGCGCGCATGCGCATGAGCCGCGACAAGCTCCTCAGAAAGGCAGGAATAATAAGCTCCGCTTAATGCAATTTATACAAATGGAAGTATTGATTTCGCCGTAACGAATCATTAAAAAAATATACCGTTAACTGGAATATGTTGTGCTTTTACACATATGTTGGATTATGTAATTGGTTTGTCATGACAAACCAATAAAAAATTGCAAATTAACCGGTGGCTACAACAACACACAGTAACTACATGCATCATTAATTCGCGATTTTTTATTGGTTTGTCATGACAAACCAATTACATAATCCAACATATGTGTAAAGGCACAACATATTCCAGTTAACGGTATATTTTTGTAATGATTCGTAATCAATACTTCCATTTGTATAAATTGCATTAAGCGGAGCTTATTATTCCTGCCTTTCTAAGGAGCTTGTCGCGGCTCATGCGCATGCGCGCGCTCGGCCAATCAGAGCGCAAAACAGCAAAGCGGAAACCGAACAGCGGTGTAGACGGCATACACGCGGCCAGGCTGGGGAGAAGGCTAGAGGGCAGGGCCAGGCTGAGGAGAAGGCTAGAGGGTGGGGCCTGGCTGAGGAGAAGGCTATAGGGCAGGGCCAGGCTGAGGAGAAGGCTAGAGGGTGGGGCCTGGCTGAGGAGAAGGCTATAGGGCAGGGCCAGGCTGAGGAGAAGGCTAGAGGGCAGGGCCAGGCTGAGGAGAAGGCTAGAGGGTGGGGCCTGGCTGAGGAGAAGGCTATAGGGCAGGGCCAGGCTGAGGAGAAGGCTAGAGGGTGGGGCCTGGCTGAGGAGAAGGCTATAGGGCAGGGCCAGGCTGAGGATAAGGCTAGAGGGCAGGGCCAGGCTGAGGAGAAGGCTAGAGGGCAGGGCCAGGCTGAGGATAAGGCTAGAGGGCAGGGCCAGGCTGAGGAGAAGGCTAGAGGGCAGGGCCAGGCTGAGGAGAAGGCTAGAGGGCAGGGCCAGGCTGAGGATAAGGCTAGAGGGTGGGGCCAGGCTGAGGAGAAGGCTAGAGAGTGGGGCCAGGCTGAGGAGAAGGCTAGAGGGCAGGGCCAGGCTGAGGATAAGGCTAGAGGGTGGGGCCAGGCTGAGGAGAAGGCTAGAGGGCAAGGCTAGGCTGAGGAGAAGGCTAGAGGGCAGGGCCAGGCTGAGGAGAAGGCTAGAGGGCGGGGTCAGGCTGGGGAGAAGGCTAGAGGGCAGGGCCGCTTGTATGTTTTCTACAACGCAGTTCGGCGATTTGCAAATCTGATTGGCCAGGTCATTTCTGGTCATGTGACATGTACGCCCAATCGTGGGACCGCAAGTGTCTACACTGGTTAAGCTTAGGCGCTCTTTCGAAGTTGGTTAAGGTTAGAGTTTGTCTTAGAGCATGGCGATAGAACGCCAGGTGCTTTGCAGGCTGTTTGACGCGGAAATGGGCAAAGACACAGCTCGTCACGCTATTGGGCGCACATGTCACATGACCAGAAACGTTGCGGAGCGGAGCGGCAGAGCTTGCGGCATTATGTAGCCGTAATCCCATACGTTTTTCATACGATGCTTAGCTCAACTGGTATGCCGCTGTGCTGTGGATCCTGCGGTCTGTTGGTGACAAGTTTGATTCCCTTCAATGGTTTTTTTTTTTTTTTTTTTCATGCATTCTTTCGCCGGTCAAGTTTAGGCATGTTAACTTTAAGCATTGTTTCGGAGTTGGTTATGGTTAAGGTTAGGCATTGTTTCGGAGTTGGTTAAGGTTAGAAGGGTTAAGTTTAGGCGCTGTTAAGGAGCTGGTTAAGGTTAGAGTTTGTCTTAGAGAATGGCAATATTCTTTCGGAGTTGGTTATGGTTAAGGTTAAGGTTAGGCATTGTTTCGGAGTTGGTTAAGGTTAGAAGGGTTAAGTTTAGGCGCTGTTAAGGAGCTGGTTAAGGTTAGAGTTTGTCTTAGAGAATGGCAATAGACAGCCTATTTCCGCACTGCCGCTCTCTCACGCTGCCGCGGTCACATGGGCGTCGCAGCCAATCAGGGAAAACGCGGAAGCACGCGACGCACTCTTCCGCTGGGAATAAGCTACACGCGGCAGGGCCAGGCTGAGGATAAGGCTAGAGGCAGGGCCGCCTGGGAGAAATGCGAGGCCCTGTGCGAGATTTAAACGCGAGGCCCCCCCCCTCCCACCCCCCAAAAGGTAATACAGTCAACATATTCGTAAATAATAGCGCTGCCCGAGGCTGGGCATGATACAGTCAACATATAGCAAGAGAGAGAGCGAGAGAGAGCTCCCGTTCTACAGTCAATATACAGTGTACAGAGAGAGAGACACATTGGAAATAAATTGAAATGCTATTTGAGCACTGTGACTGAAGATCCTTGACTAGGTACAGACTAGTCAAGGAGCGAGCACAGCCTAGCCATCGAGAAAGGCCGCCATAGGCAGACTGTGTGTGTTAGAAAGAGAGAGAGATAGAGAGAGCATGTGTGTTAGAGAGAGAGCATGTATGAGAGAGATAAGCAAAGATGACCCCCTAAAGGATATTCAACTTTTAATGAAAGAACAAAACAGAAGGCAAAGATAACTTCACAAAGGCAACATGAATATACATAGATCCAAAAGGACAAAGATCAACACTTAAATCCAAAGAGAAGAGGGTCTATATCAGAGAAAACAAAGCAGCAAGGAGCCAATGGCCGACAGCTAAAGGCTAGCCAGGTAGGCTACTGACACCAGGCCACACACAGCTTTGGCCAACGGCCCAACGCTACCCAAGCTACACAAACGACCAAGACAATGAATTCACACACAGCACATGTCGTATCTCCAAATGTTGTGAAGTAACATATGTTTTGCCTGGAAAAAAACATTGTTATTAACAAAACATTCGGGAGGGGAAGGAAGGAAGAGTGGGGTAATGTCATGATTTTCATTAATCTTACCTGCACCAAGGAACGCAGGGCGAAAGGCCGCAACACAGGTCTCCACGTTGACGAAAGGCCTCTTGCTGGCGGGACAAAAATAACCCCCTGCTATTCTCACGGCTAATGTCAATGGTCGTAGCACAAGCTAACAGCTAACTCAAGGCTAACTGATAGCATCAAACGAACGTTCCCAGCCGAGCGCAGCCGGCAGCTAACGTTGTAGCTAAACAGCTAACTGGCTAACAGTTAGCTCAACCAGGCTATCGCTAACCATTAGCTAACGCAGAAGCAAGCTATGCGGCTACATACAGGTGCTGACACCAGGCCACACACCGTTAGCTACTAGTAGTACTACAACAGCTAGTCGGACAGTTTAGCTCCAGAGAGAGAGAGAGAGAGAGAGAGAGAGAGAGAGATGTCCACGGCGGGAATAGAATAGAGTTAATAGAATAGGTTAAAAACTCACCAAACGTCCAAGAGGATGGAGACAACCGCGTGGAGTTGACGAAGTTCATCTGCCAAACGACCATCCTCTTCATCTTGGCTGTATGCACTGTCTCTAGGTTAGCTAACGCTAGTTAGCCTTTAGCTAAGCTAGCTACTAGCCGACATCATCATGGCTATACCATGACAAGGCTCCGGCCATTTGTCCCGCCAGCGAGAGGCCTTTCGTCAACGTTCCTTGGTGACCGACCGACTGATAATGACCGACCTCTTTCTTCGTCTTGGCTGGCATAACTAAGCATAATAGTCAAAAGCTGCACGCGCGAAATAGTCAAACGCAGCTGACTCACGCCGGCGTACTACACATGATGTAAGTAACCACTCCCTTCGTTGAAACCAATAGTATGTCTGCTGCAGAGCCCCAGAGGCTGAGCTCCAATAGTGAGTCTGCAGACCCAGGAACAAGTCAGACACATTCTACAAACGTGTCTAATGTGAAATATATAAGCATATAAGCAAAACTAGATTTTAGGTCTGTGATGAAAAAGGGCCTCGCGGGAAGGGGGGCCTCGCAAAAAAAAAAAAAATAATAAAAAAAAAAAAAAATAATAATAAATACATTTTTTTTTTTCTTTTTTTTTTTTTTTTTGCGAGGTCCCCCTTCCCGCGAGGCCCTGTGCGACCGCACTGCTCGCACACCCCCTGAGGCGGCCCTGGCTAGAGGGCAGGGCCAGGCTGAGGATAAGGCTAGAGGGCACGGCCAGACTATGCTGGTTGGAACAGCAACTATGAAATTACAAAAGATAATGCTGACAAGACAACAACTAGGAACATGGCTAAAATTGTGAAGTACACTAGACAAACTGAATCTACGATCTGAGAGAGAGAGAGAGAGAGAGAGAGAGAGAGAGAGAGAGAGAGAGAGAGAGAGAGAGAGAGAGAGAGAGAGAGAGAGATAGAGAGAGAGAGAGAGAGAGAACAAGAGATAGTGGGGATTGTGACAATAATGATGCATGTCAATTGTCAACTGATTCTGATCCACATGTGAATTCCATCAAGTGTAATAGTCTATTGTTGGGATTTGGACAGATGCTTCTGTGCTCCCCCTAGCCTAGACTACCGCCATGAACATGGCTCTGTGTGCCAGGCACAATTCTATGCCAAAACGGATACCGTACTGCACCGCAGCTGCTCCACACCCAACGCATTTTGGTGCAAAATGGGGTTCCCCCTCAAGCCATGACATTACCAAACGGGCATGGGCGGAATTTGCCTTGCGCCCAGACAAAATTGCCAATCAGCCTGCGCCTGCGACTCTGCCAGTCTTGTGCCAGCATTAAAATAGAGCTCATTATCTTGAGAGAGACACAGTCATTGTTATTCCAAATGAAATGATTCACACAGACTCCAGCTAATCCCATTTAATGCCCCTTCATTTCATATTATGGAATCCTATCTATCGTGTCTTCTTGTCAAATAAATGAGCCACTTCTTATTGTTAGTCCACTCGTAATACTCCCCCTGATAAAATAGTATTATAGTATAGTACCATAGCATCAGACAAACTATATTTTTTTATTTTTATTAATCAAAATTTCTTTCCACACTGCATATAAGGTGGTCATATCATTCACAAAATGTGTATTCAAATGTGGGCTACTACGTGAGAATAATATGCTTCTTGTTTTTCAACAAAACATAGATTAGTTCATAAGATATTGAAGGATTTTGATTCCCCATGCAGAATGTCACAGTGATGCATTCTGATTAGCAGACTCGCTAATTAAATTCGCCAATTAAAATCATGACACCTTGCCAATTGGATGCATTCCAATGTCTGTCAGTTCAAATACTGCGAAGCAACCTGATTAGAAGGGAGTGGACAGCTTTCTTATGGAGGAGTGCCAGACAGGTTAGCTTGTGATGTAGTAAATGAAGATAATCTGAAATGGAAATTAAAATGTAATAACTGTAAATCTAGTCCTCAAACAAATACAACTTTTGACAGACTTAATTAAATAGCTTTGATCAAATACCTACCTAGATGTAGGAGAAATCAAATGTTTTAATGTTGCTACGATTACTGTAATGTTGGGTAGCGGATGAATTTAGAACAGCAGTTAAATTTGAGCCGAACTACGTGTGGATTAAACAGTTTTAACGCACACCTGCCAGCCAATCAGATAAGAGTATCCACCCAGACCATGGTATAAATCCTTGTTAATGCTTGTTACTCTTGGCGCTAGGATAAGAACAGGCCACAGGGCTACTTTAGCCCCTTCTTACTCAGCACCAGTTAGGCCAGGGCAAAGTTATAATGTTAGCATACAAAACATTCGTTGTTAATCAGTGCAAATAACTGTGCAGATAAAAAATTTATAAAACTCAGATCAACAAATCTTAGATTAGCCCTAGATTTGGTTGAATTTAATCCATGTTTGTTCAACTCAGCCTTTATAGTACTGTAACATCAAACCCTGCTCCAAATGTCCCTCTGGGTTTAAGTTTAAGTTTATTTGCAAAAGGGACAGTGCATATTAATCAACAATAAAGGTAAATACGCCATATTTAGCCAGAAGGCTCGATTTCATCTGTAGTCCCTGGCCAAGATGTTAAAAAAGGCATCAACCTAAAGTGATAAAAAAAGGTTATCATACATAACATACATCAAATAGGCCTACATAAAATACAATTCATCATGACAATATACATTTTTTTTTACAAAAATACACATATAAAACAGAATACAAGTGAATTGCATAACACAGCTAATGAATTTAGCTGTGGGTGCAGCTCTGGTGTTCTTTGAGCCAGTTTTTAACAGTTTAAAAAAGAATTCTAGCATGTTACATGTCTGGATATTTGTAGGCATAGTGTTCCAATACTGTGGCTCTAACAGAGAATGCGGATTGAACGGTTCCTGAACGGAACCCTGCAGTGCCCCTTGGATGAGGACCTTGTGTGTCTACTATTGTCCTTTCTGGCCACATACACACTCAGGGCTAGATCCACAAAGAATGGATTGCACTGTGCTAATTACACCCTTACTTACAATTCATTATGAACTGCGCAGTGATTGATTGAATGAACATTTTATTAACAGATTGCAGAATGGGTACAATACAGTATGACTCAATACACACAATTGTTAAGGAGATGCAGACCAGAGAAAGACTTTCATCTTCTTTACATCAGGGTCCCCCATTTTCAATTCATAATGAATTGTAAGTAAGGGTGCAATTAGCACCGTGCAATCCATTCTTTGTGGATCTAGCCCTCAGTGGTGGGGGAGCCAGTATGTGAATTGTTTTTAAAACAAGGCAAGCATTACTGTACAATTTAATACTCTCTAGAGAAAGTAGATATGTACATATGTATGAAAGTTTGATATGAATTTTTTTTTAAATTATAAAAAAATTCTTCCAAGCAAGAATCTTTGCCACGTTAACCCTTTGGGTGCCATTCACGTAGAACTACGTTTCTGTCGCCCGACGGTTGAGTGACGGAAACGTAGATCTAAGTTTTTCTCACGGTATTTCTTTTATTCGCTATTGCCATTCATAATTCAGCAGGGCACCTTGTGCATCACAGTAAATTTCGCAGAGTACATTTTACTCAAACTGAGTACATTTTACTCAAACTGAGTACATTTTACTCAAACTGAATGTTCTGAATGTGTCTGAGCTGGCAGACGGTCTTATACCGCCCTCTAACGCCTTCGCATATTTTTCCTGGAATTACTCAGAGGCACCCAAACTATACTCATATTCACTACGGTATAAAACGGAAATGTATGGATGAAAAAATTATCAGTTTTTTGCATGTTGACCGGAAGAAACTCACTGACAATCGACGTTGTTATTAGATCCATAGCTATAATATTTATTATAGTTTTAGCACTACAAACACCGGCATCTACCCCCATTTCATTACAGCGCTGGCACAAACGGCCATATGCCCACAGCGACCTCTGCTGTCCAATGTATTAAAGCAGTAGTCCACCCTCGCAAGATGGCCACCGGTGAAGTACGTGGGAGACTCCGCCTTGAGCCATCTAGTGTTATATATCTATAATCCCAACCTGAGCATGACAGAAGACAGCAAAATGGCCGCCGTGTGGATATGGTCAATAGCGAAACCCCCCCCCCCCCCCCCCCCCGTATCACCTGGAAGTAGGAAAGCTCACTCCATTCATGGCTCTCACTAACTTGTTTCAACAATGGACTGAGAGATTATTGGAATTTATGAGGTCCACAAATGTGGGAGCAGGGAGAGTTTCCCTTCGCTTGGAGGCAAAGGGGACAGGGATACCTTTTCAAAGTGCTATTACTCCACCGCCATTAAATACCCATTTCTCACTTTTAGCTCATTCTGCTTACAGCTGACAGACATTCATCACGTTGGACTAAAAGTTTTTTAAGGAAAGCGCCACACATTGTCTGATCTCTCTTCCCTCCTGGCTCCCCAATGGCACCTTTTCAGAGACATGTCTTGATTTGGTGCCAGTATTGACAATAATATTGACTGTGCATGGGCACGCCTGCATCAAGCAGTCCGCTGCAACCTTAACACATTGGGCGCCAGCCATTACCCTTATCCTTGTAGCTAATGCGGCAGGTTTCCATAGCCTACTTTCACTGTGCGTTACTATGTTTCGAGAGCTATATCTATATTCTATATTATAGCTATGGAGACAATACTATGGTCATTTGACAGTCACTTTCTTCCGTCGAATATGCAAAAAAGAGAATTGCTTTTCATGTATACGTTTGCACGTTATCTCATGGTGAATATTGTATACAGGGCCGTTATCTCGTGGTGAATATTGTATACAGGGCCGCCTCAGGGGGTGTGCGAGCAGTGCGGTCGCACAGGGCCTCGCGGGAAGGGGGGCCTTGCACAAAAAATAATTAAAAAAAATAAAAGAAAAATATTTTTTATTTATTATTTTTTTTATTTTCTTTTTATATATGTTTTTTTTTTTTTTGGGAGGCCCCCCTTCCCGCGAGGCCCGTTTTCATCACAGACCTAAAATCTAGTTTTGCTTATATGCTTATATATTTCACATTAGACACGTTCCTGGCTCTGAGGCTCTGCAGGCAGCAGAATTGGTTTCAATGAGGGGAGGGGTTACAGCCAGGTAGCGTCTGTTGAGTTCATTGTGTGTGTCTGTGTGCGTGCCGGGGGGGGGGGGGGGGGGGGGGGGGGGGGGTGAACCGACTCATTGCCAGACGTGAGCGATTCGACTCACGCTCACGGCAATGAATCGGCTCTTATGAACGAGTCGCTCATGACCGACCCATCACTAGCGTCTGACTATTTCGCGCGTGCAGCATTGGAGGTTATGCCAGCCAAGATGAAGAGGACATCGTTCGGCAGATGGACTGAAGATGAAAGTTGTTGCATGTTAGACAGTTCAGTCAGGCTAGCCATCCCGGCTAAAGACAGGGACAGCTAGTTAGCTTTAGCTACGTTATAATATTAAGTGTGGTTCAGTCGGGATATAGCCATGATGATGTCGGCTAGTAGCTAGCTTAGCTAAAGGCTAACTAGTGTTAGCTAACCTAGAGACAGCGCGTGCAGCCAAGATGAAGAGGATGGTCGTTCGGCAGATGAACTTCGTCAACTCCACGCGGTTGTCTCCATCCTCTTGGACGTTTGGTGAGTTTTTAATGCACTCTATTCTATTCCCGCCGTGGATATATCTCTCTCTCTCTCTCTCTCTGGAGCCAAACTGGCCGACTAGCTGTTGTAGTACTAGTAGCTAACGGTGTGTGGCCTGGTGTCAGCACCTGTATTGCTTTTCTCACGTTGTACAGTTTTTCAGTGGTAGCACGCATAGCGATAGCCGGGTTGAGCTAACTGTTAGCCAGTTAGCTGTTTAGCTACGACGTTAGCTGCCGGCTGCGCTCGGCTGGGAACGTTAGTTTGATGCTATCAGTTAGCCTAGAGTTAGCTGTTAGCTTGTGCTACGACCATTGACATTAGCCGTGAGAATAGCAGGGGGTTTTGGCACTCTGACTACGACATCATCTTTAAATCTCGCACAGGGCCTCGCATTTCTCAAAGGCGGCCCTGATTGTATAGTTTAGGAGTGATCCGGGCTAATTCCTGAAAAGCTGAGTTTTAGGGCGCTACGTGAATTCTGCTATAGGGTCGTTTCTTGCATGGACACGCTACTATTTCCAAATCAAATGTATATAATAGGTATTATGTTTCATCATGAATGCATGAAAGGGGGGTGGGGAGTTTTTTGATGCTTTGATAGCCAGTAACGGCATTTGTTTTGAACACCACACACGCTGATCAGCTGGATCGATGTGAAATCATTGTAGGATCAAGGTGGAATTGACGTCAGATAGTCCTTACCTTTGATCGGGGTTATTCCAAAAATAATATTCCAATTGTCTGATCGCGATTTCCAGTATTGATGTCCATATTGAGTGCATGCTTACCAACTGTCCGTCTGCAACACTACTATCACCGACATCTAAGAAGGGAGATCCCCCCTTGAACGGCCCTTCTAAGGTTTCTCTCCTCCACATTGCCTGTGGAGCTTTTTTCCCTATTGTTAGGTTTTAGTGAGTTTTTCCTTACCTTCGCGTGGGGTATGTCTGGGAGTGCTTGCATTCTTTCATTTATTTGCATTCATCCAAAAAATGTTTGGACCCTATGGTGTTCTTGTTCTGTTCTTGACTTATTGTTATGTTGTCTTCTTGACTTGTTTAAAGAAGACCTGTACGGCCCATGGGGACATTAACGTGTGTTGTCGGGCCCTATAAATAAATTTGATTTGATTTGATTTGATCTGGTCCCGGACATAATTTGGCAAAATTTATGGATTGAGTGTGCTACAGTAGATGCGCTTCGAAGTGGTCGGATGAAGCGATTTACTTGGCTCCGTCTAAATTCTGCGCCCGGAGGGGTTTAGATGTAACACACGGTGAGAAATAAGGTTTCAAAGGGTGGGCGACACTGCCATCTGGCAGGATGCGGCCGGTATTGCACTTTGGCGATCTCAAATTATCGTTTTTTCCCCAAACATATTCAAGAATAAACATCATAACTGTAACTGAGGGGTACAATTCCCTGACTGTATTACTAGATATGATACTTACTACCACTACCTTTGTACTTAATATTCGGCCACCCAGTACACGGCATAAATATATTATCATGAACACTCTCACGTAGATGAAACGGATCCAACACAAATGTACGAATTAGAAACAGGTCTTTATTTCTACACAGCGATGGTGTGTAGAATAAGCACTTAATCACTTAATTACATTTATGAATTGAAATAGTATGCACTTTTATGGCAAGGAGTATTCGTCGGTATATCAATAGAGAATGTCCAATCTCTGAAGGCGCAGGTGGTAAATATACGACCTGGAATAGTTAAGGAATAACAGCAATGATACTTTAATGATTATATACTAGATACACTAGAGGGGGTTAATCCGGTCGCTTGTAAGCCGACAGGAGTAGGAGGGGGGGGGGGGTAGAATCCGGCTGCCTCGTCCGGCCAAGGGTATCCCAGGTGAACCCACTGTAGTGCCGTTCAATGCGCCGGCGATCCTTGGACCACAGATGAAAGCAGGTGGACTCTTTGTGGGCCGGCTCTCTCCGGTCCACGGGGGAGAGACGTGAAGCGACCTCGTCTTGCAGAGCGTCTCCTCACCTTGCGTCCTCTCCAGGGGGGGGGGGGGTTCCAACACACGGCAGTGTCGGGGGTCTTTATCCATGGAATAATCAAAGTATCCAAAGCATAATCCGTGCCTGGGAAGGCGGGCTGTCGTCGGTAGAATAATCCGGTATACAGGTCCACTCGCTCGTCGGCTCTGGGGCTCCTCGGGTGCAGCTTCACATAGGGTCAACCACCCTGGGTAAGCAGCCAGTTCTCTGCCCGAAACGATGGGGTACTGACTACGGTAGTATTCTCACCGCACGAAGCACTATATATCAACAGACTATTATTAGCTTAATAGACTACGTCCAACTCGACGATATAGTGCCAAATATGACTATTCAAATATTAATATACACGATGTCTCAATACCGCTGGTAGGCGAACTTGGCCTTACTCCCACACGTGGCGTCGCGGGGAGGCTTTACGTCTGTGACTCTATTGGAGGGTAAGAAACTGGACTGAAAAGAAAGTCCTACTTTAGTAGCGCAGTATATATACGCACTATGAACAAATAGTCCCATTAGTGGTGCGGTAGCCAAATTCCTACGCGGAACTAGGACTTGTTTGTACATGTCGAGCGGTACGTTTGAACTGGGTCTGAAGGGTATGGCAGCATGGCACCAAGGTCTCGACCAATAGTAGAATGGAGACTATTATGGGATGTTCAGTAGGCTAGAATGGATATTCAATGCATATTGTACAAGGAATATACAAGGGATATCAGGGAATATTAGAGAATATACAAATACAATTAAATATATATAAATAAATATATATATTCGGTTTAATCTGGCCCTTCACAACAGCCACCCCCTGAATAGGTCCCAGACCTAATCAGTTAAACAGAGACAGATTAATCGCGTTGTCTATTTACACATAAGGGTTTGCTGTAGGGGTCAGTCAACTTCACAAAGTCATAGGGTTGTAGGGTCATGGTCATCATCGATTGTGTCTGGGAGTCGAGGCAGTTCTATGAGCCTTGCCACGGGACGGGTGTAAGTGCGACCCTGGACGAGCACTTCAGCTGCTCGGACCTTGCCGTCGGCACCGGTGATCACTTTGCTTACGCGGCCGGCCGGCCACATAGCTCTGGGCAGTGATTGATCAATAATCATGACGACTGTTCCTTCTGTCAAATTGTCTCTCTCCTTTACCCACTTCTGGCGGGTCTGTAGAGACGGTAGGTAGTGCAGTAGGAAACTGTTCCAAAACTTGTCGGCTAATACTTGACTGTACCTCCACATTCGTCGGCCGTTCGCTTCTTCAGGCCGGTACATTGTCTGTGGTAATGCAGGATCTAGCCGCCCCATCAGGAGTGTGTTGGGGGTAACTGGGTCGATATCCGCCACATCACTGGAGACATATCCGAGGGGCTTCGAGTTAAGTACTCCCTCAATCTCCGTGAGGACTGTCATTAGGACTTCTTCCGCCACAGTCTGGGCCCCAAGTACTGCGTACAGGGCTGTCTTTATGGAGCGCACTTCTCGTTCCCAAGTGCCACCGAAGTGGGGTGCGTTTGGGGGGTTGAATTGGAAATCAACCTGTGCTGGAGCGGGGTGGGTCTTAAGTTCTGGGCCCATAGCTTGGAAGCTCTCTCTCAGCTCTCTTTCGCCGCCTTTGAAGTTTGTCCCATGATCGGACAATAGGGTAGACGGTCTTCCTTTCCGTGATGTGAATCTTCGGAAGGCCATAAGGAACGAGTCTCTCTGGGCTCGCTGCAGTAGAAGCAATTCTGCTTCCTCGTAGTTAGCTGCTGACATATCAGCGGGGGACTTGCACTCCGGGTGGTACCGCAGGAATGTTCTTTGTTGTGCACTCTCTATGGACGTGCAATCGTCTATGTTAGGGTCGGTGGAGGCTACGGTGCTCAATCCACAGAACACAGACTTCTTAATTTCCACCTCCTCTGGACTTGCTTCCCTCGGGATAGGCATGGGCCACTGTCCTTCCGGGAGTCTTAGGAATGCGGGGCCGTCACTGTAGACATTGCGACGGGTGAGGTCATCCAGGGGCATCCCCCGGGTGATGACGTCAGCTGGGTTCTGTTTTGTATCAACGTAGCGCCACTCTGTTTCTCCGGTTAACTCTTCGGTTAAGTCTTGAATCTCGGTGACTCTGACTCCCACGAAGACTTTGTACTTGCATGAGTCCGATTTGATCCAGGCGAGTACCGTCGTGGAATCTGACCACAGGATTGTTCTAGACACCGGTATGGTGAGCTCACGTTGGATGAGCGTGGCTAGGTGCGCTCCGGCTAGGGCTGCGCAGAGCTCTAGACGTGGGATAGATTGTTGCTTGCGTGGGGCTATTCTCGAGCGGGCGAGGACAAATGCTGTGTAGATCTCTCCCCCCTGGTCTTGGGCCCGCAAGTAAGCTACTGATCCGTATGCGACCTCTGAGGCGTCACTGAAGACGTGTAAGTCCATTTTACATGTCTCTGGCCTCACCGTGGGTGGGAAGTAGCTTCGGCGCATATTAACGCCTGGGAGTGAGTGGAGCTCCATCTCCCACTCTCTCCAGGTGGATGCAAGGTGTGCGGGAATGGGGTCGTCCCAGCCCTGGTCCTTGTCGCACAATGCTCGTACAATCATTTTTGCCCTGGTGGTGTACGGTAGAATACATCCTAGCGGGTCATATTGTCGGGCGAGTGTTGTGTACACACTCCGTCTGGTGGTCGGCGCCGCCGCCGGCCTTCCCTGCTCCGTAGTCAGGGGCTTGTGTCTGTAGTGAAGCGAATCTGTTTTGAATCGCCACACCAATCCCAGGGTCATCTCCTGGGCTTCTCCCGGGATTGTAGCCATCCAGGTCTCGCTGCTGGCTGCCTTGTCCTCGGAGGAGAGGCTGCGCAGTACTTGCAGATCGCTGCTGGCCCACTGCCTGAGATCAAAGCCGCCTTTGATCAATGAGGCGCGGAGTTTAATCAGGAGAGCCTCGGCTTCTTCCTGGGTTGAAAGGCTTTGTAGACAGTTGTCTACGTAGAAGCTGTTCTTTACGCTGTGTCGGACCTCTTCGTCCGCTGCTGGGTCCTCTGCTACATGTTTCTGTAGTGCAAATGTCGCACAGCAGGGGCTGCACGTCGTTCCGAAGGGGAGGACTTCCCATTGGTAGATGGCTGGGTGCTCATCTCCTGGCTTCTCTCTCCATAGGAACCGTAACAGGGGCTTGTCCGCCTCTACTAATCTCACCTGCAGGAACATTCCTTTAATGTCCCCGCTGATGGCCACCTTTTCCTGGCGGAAGCGGAGTAGAACGCCGAGTAGGGAGGGGCCGAGTGTGGGACCGGGCAGTAACTCTTTATTCAGATTTTGGGATCCGATCTGGTAGCTGCAGTTAAATACTATGCGGTCTTTACCGTTGTGATGGACCTTGTGGTGGGGCACGTACCACGATTCAGTGGTCTGGTCAGCCTCTTTAATGTCCATCTTTGTGACGTGTCCCGCTGTGATGAGCTTCTCAATCTCAGCACGGTATACACTCTCTTGGGCGGGGTTCTTGGCTAAGCGCCGCTCCGTGTTCAGCAGGTACCGTTCTGTGGCGTCTGTCTTGGCGTGGAAAGTAGGCATTCCTTCTCGCCGCAGGAGTGGCGTGGCGTATCTCAACACGCCGTTGACCGGGACTCTCTTGGTCCCTGTCTCGAGGAGGTGAATTGCGTAAATGTCATCTTTAGAGCGAATGTCTTTCTTTCCGTTCTTAAAGGGCGTTTGTTCCAAGGTCCATAGCCGCTCTACGTGTTGCAGGAGTGCGGTTTCTCCCTCTGTGACTCGGGAGTGGAGACATCTAGTGGCTGTACTTCGGTTGAGAGATTTGGCGAGCGGGCCTTGGAGAGTCCATCCCAAACGGGTCTCGACTGCTGCAGGGCAGCCTCGGGGTCCGGTATGAACCCGGTCTATCGGGACAATGAGGTCTGCATGGTCGGAGCCTATCAACAGGGTCGGCATAGCATTGTCTATGAGCGGGATCGGTAACTTGCGCAGATGTGCATATTTCTCCATCAGCTTGGCGACGGGGTATGTGTACCGCGACAGTCCTATTTCTTGGCTGGTGAAAGCGTCTGCAATCTGGTACCGTCGCTCAGGCTGGCCGCTTGCTGCGATAGAGAATGAGACATTCTCGCCCTTTATCGTCTTCAAATCTCGTCTTATTGTCCGAATTGTCATTTGGGTTTCGCTTCCCCGCAGCCCTAGCTGGGCCGCAGCGGAGGCGAGCAGCAGGGTCTTCTCTGACCCGTCATCGAGGACGGCGTAAGTGTCCAGGACTTTATTCTGGTAGCTTAGTGTCACACGCACTACTTTTAGGAGTACTCGGGCTCCACTGCTGCTGGCGGGATCGATGTACATGACGCTCGCTTTGCGGCTGGATGGTGCAGGTGAAGGGCGCCGTCTGTTACTGTCGTGAAGTATGTCCAGATGGGCTCCATCGCACTTGGTGCACCTTTTCTTTAAGCGGCATTCGGCTGCCATGTGTGAGCGCGCACAGCGAAAACAGCGCTTGTTGGACTTTATCCATTGACCTGCTTCCTCCGCGTTCAGCTTGGGGAAGGAGTCACATTGCGCTAGCCAGTGTTCTTTCTCACAGTAGGGGCACACTATCTTCCACTTCTCCGTTCTGGAGGGGGTACTGTGGCTCCTGCTGCTCGGTACTGACTCCGATTGGTGCATCACAGTCACCGATCTTCTTCCATCATTTAGTCGTCTGGTTCCTTCTCTGGAGCCAGGGGTGCTCCGTCCGAATGTATCTAGCCGTAGGCTGCTGACTTCTCTCGCCAGGAAGTCTGCTAGATCGAGGAGGTTCGGTTCGGGGCCATTCGGGTCTCTGTGGTCCCTCTGCCGCCTAAAGCGCTCCTGACGAGCGGGCGGCAGCTTCTCCAGGATCCTTTCCACATTTGAGTTGGCGTAAAGTTCATGCCTCCCCTTCTCTCTTTGCGCTCCCAACATCCCTACCAGGGACTGCACTCTGATGGACAGGTCGTCCAGTGCTCGATTGTCTATTGCTGGGGGTAAGCGGTCGATGTGTCGGATCTCCTGGATCACGTAATCCCATATGCGCCCATACCTCTGGTCCAATGCTACCAGCGCTGCTGTGTATGGGGTGGTGGAAGTCGCGTAGGCGAGCGCTATATTATGTGCGCGGGGTACCTTTAAGTGCTTCAGTAGGATGGCGTATTTGTGGCGTTCATCCAATACCTCCACCAACATGGTCTCCAGACACATGCGGAGTTCTGTATACTGGGCCCGGTTCTCTTGGGTGAAGTCGGGTACCATAGGCGTGCCAATGTATGACGCTGACTGTGGATACATCGGCGAGCGTTGGGGGAGAGGCCTCCTAGGCGAGTCTCCTCCCGCTCCTTGGTATGGGCTGGTACCGGCAGTGTACCATGGCCCGCTTGTCCAGGTGCTGTTCCTCGGTGCGGGTCGTGCGTCGTGCTCACCCGTGTATAGAGTCGGGGGTCTGTAGCGCAGCTCCGCGGGAGTATAGCCTGGGCTGTACCGGACCTCCTGGTCCGGTAGAGTACTGTGCTGTCTTCGGGCGTGGTTCTCCTCCTCTTCCTCTTCGTCTTCAGTTAGGTCATCCAGTGCTTGTAGTTTCTGGTTTAGCCTCTCCACAGGATATGCTGCTCCTTCCCGGTTGCTAGGTCTCGCTTGGACCGGTGGGGGGAGGTGGTCTGTGGGGGGTATAGACCTCGTCTGTTGGTCAAGTTCAGGGTTGTTTACTCGGCTAGGGGATGCCGCCCTGGAGGTGTGTCTAGACGAGTTCCTGGAGCCTCTGGCGGAGGGAGAGGGTGTTGTCCGTCTGATCAGCTGTTCTATTAGTTGCGACTGCTGTCTGTCGCGCGCTGCGTCCCGTTGAGCACCGGCTCGTTCTCGGGCCACATTCTCTTCCATCTGAATGCGTCTTATTTCTAGACGTATCTGCTCGTGTTCGCTTCGCTGCTGGATCTGCAGTCGGTCGCGTTCAGCAGCGGCGTTCAGGCTGATGAGGAAGGCCTGCTGTAGGGTCCTCTCTGCCTCTGGAGAAGGCGGTTGTATAGGGGAGCCTTCCCTCGGGGTACTCCTTGCGGAGCCTTGGAGCTCTATCTCCACGGTGCTCTCCCCGTCTTCTCCCGTGCCGAGTTCTCTCTCGGTAGCGTTGTATTCCTCCCGGGACTCATCGGGGACTACTTCTTCAGTACTGGCGGGATGTGAAGTCATGTCTGGTTCCCACTGGTCCCCACCGTGAACTTGGTCAGTTACATTAGAGCCCGTAGGGGCCTCTATGGTCGGGGTAGTCTGGGCGTTGGGGTTAGACATACTTTTACTTTCTAGTTTTACCGCGTTTACTGTTAGTAGAAGACTAGGTTGTTGACTGACAGCGTAAGCCTCTAAGTACTGAGGGAGCCGTCGTTCGCGCTGCGGGCGTTGGTTAGGAGGATCGTTTCGTGGAGTGTTCATCATAGGCCATTTCAATATTAATAACACTATATTAATATTACACTGATTACCCTCCGGCTCGAAGGACCAATTGTAACTGAGGGGTACAATTCCCTGACTGTATTACTAGATATGATACTTACTACCACTACCTTTGTACTTAATATTCGGCCACCCAGTACACGGCATAAATATATTATCATGAACACTCTCACGTAGATGAAACGGATCCAACACAAATGTACGAATTAGAAACAGGTCTTTATTTCTACACAGCGATGGTGTGTAGAATAAGCACTTAATCACTTAATTACATTTATGAATTGAAATAGTATGCACTTTTATGGCAAGGAGTATTCGTCGGTATATCAATAGAGAATGTCCAATCTCTGAAGGCGCAGGTGGTAAATATACGACCTGGAATAGTTAAGGAATAACAGCAATGATACTTTAATGATTATATACTAGATACACTAGAGGGGGTTAATCCGGTCGCTTGTAAGCCGACAGGAGTAGGAGGGGGGGGGGGGGGGGGGGGGTAGAATCCGGCTGCCTCGTCCGGCCAAGGGTATCCCAGGTGAACCCACTGTAGTGCCGTTCAATGCGCCGGCGATCCTTGGACCACAGATGAAAGCAGGTGGACTCTTTGTGGGCCGGCTCTCTCCGGTCCACGGGGGAGAGACGTGAAGCGACCTCGTCTTGCAGAGCGTCTCCTCACCTTGCGTCCTCTCCAGGGGGGGGGGGTTCCAACACACGGCAGTGTCGGGGGTCTTTATCCATGGAATAATCAAAGTATCCAAAGCATAATCCGTGCCTGGGAAGGCGGGCTGTCGTCGGTAGAATAATCCGGTATACAGGTCCACTCGCTCGTCGGCTCTGGGGCTCCTCGGGTGCAGCTTCACATAGGGTCAACCACCCTGGGTAAGCAGCCAGTTCTCTGCCCGAAACGATGGGGTACTGACTACGGTAGTATTCTCACCGCACGAAGCACTATATATCAACAGACTATTATTAGCTTAATAGACTACGTCCAACTCGACGATATAGTGCCAAATATGACTATTCAAATATTAATATACACGATGTCTCAATACCGCTGGTAGGCGAACTTGGCCTTACTCCCACACGTGGCGTCGCGGGGAGGCTTTACGTCTGTGACTCTATTGGAGGGTAAGAAACTGGACTGAAAAGAAAGTCCTACTTTAGTAGCGCAGTATATATACGCACTATGAACAAATAGTCCCATTAGTGGTGCGGTAGCCAAATTCCTACGCGGAACTAGGACTTGTTCGTACATGTCGAGCGGTACGTTTGAACTGGGTCTGAAGGGTATGGCAGCATGGCACCAAGGTCTCGACCAATAGTAGAATGGAGACTATTATGGGATGTTCAGTAGGCTAGAATGGATATTCAATGCATATTGTACAAGGAATATACAAGGGATATCAGGGAATATTAGAGAATATACAAATACAATTAAATATATATATATAAATAAATATATATATTCGGTTTAATCTGGCCCTTCACAACAATAACCATGTCACAACAGCAGTTATAATGTATATTTTCATCAATACATTTGTTTACCAATAGGTTAAAGTGTTATTAGTGAGGTTTTAGTTTTTGAAATGTGGTGTTGTGATCGCGAAAATCCGCCATTTTGAATTACCGGCTGTCGGTGAATGTAGTAATTTTGAGTAATTTTGAGAAGAGGACATCCAGAGCTTTCAATGAGCATTGGAATTTTTCAAAACTACACTTCCCAAAGGCTTCTAGCTTTCTGCAAGCAAATTACTTCCTGATTATTATTTGAAATGTTTCTTATTACTCGGGATTATATACCACAAAACTGAACATTATTGGCATATATTGGAGCGCAGTTGTCACCCCTAGTTTGAGCATTTAGCAACCATCCGATTTGAAATCAGTTTCAAAATGGCGGAGCTCTTGCAAGAATAAAAAACCGACTGTACATACAGTCGATTTCATTATCTGTTCTTCATGCACGCCTGGTGATACTAAATCCAAATTGAACCCGGCCATTTGAAAGAGAAGATTTGGCCCAATCAATAAATGTGTGAATTGGCTATAATAAAGTAATTTATAGGCCTGCTATTCTATATTATTCTATATTCTATAATACTATTTCAAATTGCATTGGTCCGGATGGGAGAATTCAGTACTGTATCTAGAAAACCTTCTGTTTGATCATCTTCCCTTTATTCATTTCCTTAGATTTTCTGTACTGATCTCAAGAAGGTACTGAACGAGCTCAGTGGCAGTTTTTCATGTCTGGTAATTTTTTGCATGGTGTAATTCACTGTCAAAGATGCAAAGACAAATCATAAGCAAGCCTAGTAATAGACACAATATTTCTGACACTGGGAATACATTCACTGAGGTCCATAGATGTCCCTATGATACCAAGAACATGCAAATGGACCTTGTAGAAGTGGAGCAATATTCCATTTACTTAGGTATGTATTTTAGGCAGATTTTCAGAAAATACGGCTCCGGGCTTAAGAGGTTAAGATAAATGTATCATTTCATGACTGTATGACTAACGGATCAGGATCGGATGCTCATTTCTAAATTGAAAGTTGAACCTGATGGTGGTGGTAGTTGGGAAGGTCACAGGGTTACCAACATGAATAGGGTTCTTCCTCTATTCACAGCCAATTTGAAAAGATCCTGATTAAATCTATTCTAGTTATCGCGCCGTTCACGCTAAGAATGCAGCGGCAGTCAGGATGAATCCATAATAATACGATTTGGTGGCGGTATAATCACGCAGTGATTATGATTGACCATTATTCACACAGCAGCCATTTTTCTCAGGTTGGGTTCCTTTCAAGGGTGGATTGGGTTCTCACTCAAGGTGGGAACAGAGTGGAAAGGAACCCAACTTGAGCATGACATGAGAGCAAAATGGCCACCGTGTGAATATGGTCACTCATGGGATTCAAAGGACGTATACCTTTTCTACTGTGGCATGTGTTGTAAGTTTCTCTGGGGTGAATGGATGTGTGTTCGGAGGCCACCGTTCCTTATGACGCCATTCCGCCTAATCTAAAGACTAGCTGTGCCATCATGATGAGCTACGTTCCTCTGGGGAGAGGGAGAGATTTACTAGCTTCAAGCTGAATTATCTTTTTTATACGTGTCTAGACACATAATTGGAAAAGCAAATAATGAGGGAAAAGCTGTGTTCTGCGGTGGCACAATGTGTTCACAGAGGACCTTCAATAAATAATCCCTCCCTTTTGGTTAAGGCTAAAAAAAATAAAAAAAAATTCAAGCCAGGGCTTTCAACTTCCACACTGCATCTTTAACTCAATGGCCGCCAACAACAATTATATAATATGTGTTTGTCCGACAACCGTTGAACGTCAACCACGTATATATATATATATATATATATATACGTTATTTGATTGTTATTTCTTTTATTCGATATTTCTATTACAGGCACACAGACTCGGGATTAACATGGGGAATCATCCTGAGAATGCAAAAGTGCAATCCCAGCCACATCCCGCTGGACGGCGGTATCGAGCACCCTTTGTAACCTTCTATCTTGGCCTGTGGGACGGCCAAATGTATCAGGTTTAATTTGTCCTTGTCGGCTGAGGCGAACGGTTCTCTCGGTTCCATTGAAGTGCGTCAAATATCCCTGATCCATATGTTGTGGTGGATTATGCCGTGGACCAAATCGACATTGGATGTACCAGATGGCGATCAAACAATTGTAATATTCTTTTTGGAATACTCCCGATCACAGGTAAGGACGATTTGACCTACATTTTTGCTTGATCCTGCAATGCTTTTATACTTATCGGGCTGATAAGCGTTTTTAGTGTTCAATACTAATGCCGTTACTGACAATCAAATAATCAGAAATGACCCCCCCCCCCCCCCCTTTCATGCATTCATGATGGAACATAATACCTATGTTATAGATTTGATTTTGTGATAATAGCGTATACAGGCAAGAAATGGCAATGTCTATAGTGGAATTGGCGTATAGGGCTATAACTCAGCATTTCATGAATTACCCTAGACCTCTCTAAAACCATACTTATATTCACCACGGTATAACACAGGGACGTATGGATGGAAAAATTTATTCTTTTTCACATATTGAACGATAGATAGGTGATGGTAAATGGGCCATAGTATTGTATCCATAGCTATAATATAGAATATAGTTATAGCTCTACAAACAAGGTGATCCACTCCTATCTTTTTAAGTGTGGCAGTGCTAGAGCGGGGCCCGACTAATCCCTGGTGGTCAATGAGTTAATGGTAAAAAAATTATAATAATAAAAAGAGACTGATAATATCTTTAATAAATTTGCCTTTAAGCCCTTTTGTGGTGACTGGGTCTGTGGGACCCGTTTAAATGTTTACTTAATGAGGAATTATACAATGATTTTCTTTCATTGGCTTTTTGAGAAGAACTTTTTTACAAACATCACATTTTATCACAAATAATGTGCTGTCTAGATTGCTTGTAATTGAGATAAAGATAACATAAAGTGTTTTTTTTTTTACATTAATCAGTATGGCTTTATTGTTTTAAAATCCCAATAATGTTGTGGTTCCACCATACCTGTGAACATCGGGTGAGTTACAAAAATGCAAACACCAAACAAGGGCTAATTATGTCTGTTTTTATGTACTTTCATATACTTTTAGGAACTTCAAACTTTCTCCCACTGTGAAGACGGTTTCATTTCACACCACAGCGGCAAAGAGTGAATGAGAAAAAATAAATAAAGCCATCAATGATTCATTAAGCTTGGAATGGCAATTTGAACGAGACACACAGTGATTGAAGCCACTCCACAGTGTGTCACACAAATAAAGATGTAACGGAAATACGCATTTCCCACCCGGCTACTCTTAAGGCTGAGATGTAAATCAACTACAGATGAAACAGTTAGTGGGCTCAAAGTGGCGCTGTGACAGAGGGCCCTGGCAATTTGTCAACCCTGGGTGAACAGGAAGCCTGCCAAAAAGCCTCAGCGCTTTTCTCTCTCACTCCAGTGATGATGAACTCCTGTGAAGTGTTTACACTCACTGTGTGTGTGTTTATCACATTTGTCAGCTGTGTGTGTGTGTGTGTGTGTGTGTGTGTGTTTATCACATTTGTCAGCTGTGTGTGTGCAGTATGTGTGTGTGTGTTTATCACATTTGTCAGCATGTGTGTGCGTGTGTGTGTGTGTGTGTGTGTGTGTGTGTGTGTGTGTGTGTGTGTGTGTGTGTGTGTGTGTGTGTGTGTGTGTGTGTGTGTGTGTGTGTGTGTGTGTGTGTGTGTGTGTGTGTGTGTGTGTGTGTGTGTGTGTGTGTGTGTGTGTGTGTGTGTACAGAGGTACTTTAAAGGAACTGGCTGTCTCGGTCCTTCTTCTTACAAGTGTTGCATCCTTCACAGCCTTCAGTCGTTTCGAAACTTGAGTCTTTTGTCGTTGGGGGGATTGCTTGAACAAAATACCTGATCAGAAACCAAACCATTGAACCTCAAAGTGTTTTGGGAAAAAGAATACAACACAGACTTGCTGGTTATCAACCTCCTATAAATGAAGGTCCCAATAACTGATGTTTGATCTGGTGTGTAGCTTTCCTGTATGTGTTGGCCTGCTGCTTTAGTCACAAGGGGCGGTGCTTGGTGCACCTCTGTGGGTTCTGGCTGCATTAGTTCCCTCTGATGATAACAAACTTTAAAGGGAACGCTTGATTTCCCCCTCACATGCTGATTGCCGGTGGGTGGAGCTAACCTGGTGCTCGTCCCTGGAGGTGGCTGGTGGCTGGTGTGTGTTGTCTGATGACAGTTGATAGAAAGTTTTTTTTTTTCACGTTATGCACTGAAATAACAAACAACCCGCGACTGCATTGGGCTGCATATAGTGCTCTAAACAGCCATAATGCTTTGGCTATGGATTTCTCCCTGTCTGGATATAAGTGGAGATGTTGTTTAGCTTAAACACTTCAGGGAGACAGAGTTTGCCTTCAGTAATGGACCGGGGCGATTCCTACTCACCCATTATGTTAAATGCATTGATGCTTGCATACGTTTCTATACAATTATCGCATGCTGATGTTTAATCCATCTCTATCATAGACTAAACAAAATATATAATATGCCCAAATGGCAGATTTAAACGATGCTGGGGAATATGATGTGATTTAGCATGTCTCATCCACTGATCAGTAATAGACATTCGCCACAAAAACGGACTGACTGTCACGACTAGGCGTATTGAACCCAATATGCAGACAAAGAGAAACTGCAGACAGGTCTTGTTAAAACCCGGTATGGGTAAAGACAGGTATCCAGGCAGAGGTCGATTTACACAGGGAAGAATCTCGTACAGTTCAGGGGCGTGCGTGGGACAGGGCAGTCTGACCGGCAGGGGTCGATAGCGTAACGGGTCTCGTACAGTCCAGGGGGTGTGTGCGGGGGCAGGATAGTCAGCCAGGCAGGGGTCAAAACGAGTACAGGTCCTCATATGTTCCGGGAAAAATGCAAGGAGAGTTGTCAGGCAGGCGGAGGTCAGAACACGTTTATCCAGAGCCAGAGATCAGGGTGAAGAGCCAGGTAGGACTGCGGGGAAAGGAGGACAACAAAGGGTTAGGCACGGTCAGAGAACAACGGACTAGAGAACTATACGAGAGAAGAATAACACGACTAACTGGAAAACACAAAGTTATGATCTGGCAGCATCATGACATCTGAGGTGGGGTTATATCACTTTATACAACGGCATGCAAATTTCTCGATTCTGATTGGCTGAAACAGTCATTTTACACGTCTTTATTGGCAACAATTCCACGCTGTTGGCCCAGGACCCGCCCACAACCGAACCACATCACATCACTCCGCCGGATCACAAGAAGGTGGACAATAATCTTTACAAATGGATATGTTGATAGCGACTAAACGACTAAATATCAAGCGATTCTGTCACAGTGAATGTCTTAGTCGTTTAAACAATGTTGGATGATGTAATTGATGGGTCTTGAATCATTCTGTAACAAAAGAAAAATCGCGGATTGATTGATTGATTAATTTTCAATTTTTCTTTCTTCAATTTCTTTTCCTTTCGACTGTCAGCACTCGCTCTAGTCTCCACCCACCGCCACACACCCCCCCCACACACACACACACACCCACACACACACACACACACACACACGCAAACACACACATGCACACACACACACACACACACACTCTGCCTGCAACGCGGGGGATAGTCAGACTGAGAGAGAGAGCTGGGTGCTGCGCTGTTCTAAGTGAGCATGGCCTATTGAGTTGATTGATTGATTGATTGCTAATTTTATTACTGTACGCTTGGTTTCCAACTGGTTAAGTTTAGGCCCTCTACAGTAGGTTTAAAAAAATTAATAAAAAAATAGGGTGAAGAAAACGTTTTTTTCCTATAGGGCAAAGAAAACTTTTTTATTTGTTTTACCTACCTTCTATAGAAGCATCTAAGAATGAAGTTCTATGGAAAGTAGGTCTGCATTCCCTTAACAATTGTGTGTATTGAGCCGTACTGTATTGTACCCATTCTGCATCTGGTAATACAATTTTCAATCAATCATTCCAATAATACACAGTTGGATGTGTTAGTTGGTTGGATGCACTTCAAGCTGCTTCCACATGAGGCAACTTCTCTCAATCATTCCAATAATACACAGTTGGATGTGTTAGTTTGGTTGGATGCACTTCAAGCTGCTTCCACATGGAGGCAAATTGTCTTTTTTGTAGTTGTGGGAACAACTTTTTCTGGCGGATGGTTTTTTCAATAAATCTTCGATTAATGTGTGTTTATTGTATAGAAATAAGGTTGGAATAATGTGGCAGTTGTATAAAAGCTTTACACCACTTGCACACTCGGGCCTAACAACCACCCCTAGGCATGGTTTATTGTTCACAAACCACTCCTGCGCGTGATGTAATGCTTAAGTCAATCAGCTGCTCCACTGACTGAACCTGAACTCCATATCTGACTAACAGAGAGAGAGATAGAGAGAGAGTAGCCAGGCAGAGACTGTGACACTGACAGCTGCACTCCAACTTACCTGGACAAACTGAAAGGTTCTTTGCTTTGGATTTAAGTGTAGTATGCACAATTACTGTGTATTTCTTTTGTGTTGTATGACAGTAAATGAAAATAGCAGCAGACAACTGCACACTCCTTTTTTCCCGATGATTTCTCACTTAACTTCTCTATTGTTGCTTTCTCCATTCTCTTTCCAACCTGCAGAATATGCCCACTTGTTCACAAAATAAAATAATGTGTTTGGGTCACAGCTACGAACCAACTATTCGGGTTCCGAACCAATTTATCTTTGGTTGAAATGGTCCAAATGTTTAAAAAAATATATATAGATATCCATATCCATAACCTTGTTGGTGG
>NC_140175.1:64682658-64685158 GCF_963971535.1 Notolepis coatsorum
GTGTGTGTGTGTGTGTGTGTGTGTGTGTGTGCGTGCGTGCGTGCGTGTGTGGACGTCCACAAGTAAGGCGGACATCTGTGCTCTACTGAGCGCACCTTTCTAGTCCCCAGATGAATGTGCTCTCTTGACTTTGGCACAGTAGACACGCGACGTGTACCGTATGCTCGAGAATGATAATAATAATAATGCTCTTCAGATTATATTATCAACGACAGACACCGTCAATGTGAGAAACACAATCCTTCCCCCTCTCGCTCTGAAGAATATGCATATTAGATCACTCAGTGATTAACCGCGACGGGCATATAGTAAATAAGGATATAAAGCATGTTAAAGACGCATTTATTGGACGCGTTGCGCGCAGAGTTTACATAGAAACAGCGCGACTCCCAAGTCCCAAGAGGAGTTATCACAGGCTGCAGAACGCAGGACTGAAGAGCTCACGTTGTGCATGTAATGACTGAAGCCGCGTTTTGATGACATCATCACAACAACACGCGTTAGGTTACAGGTTGTTTCTGTTTCGGTGATATATTTTCGGTGAAAAAATTCTTTCGGCCGAAAGCCGAAAGGATATTTTTGGCCATTTTCGGCCGAAAACTTTCGGTGGCCAACATTTCGGTGCATCCCTACTTCTACTTCTAGGATTCAATGCTTCCCAAGAAACCTCATCTGGCTGGTTGGTGTTTTACATTTACATTTACATTTAGTCAATTAGCTGACACTTTTATCCAAAGCGACTTACAAGTTCTGTACGGCAAGTCATCAGGAAGGGTACAACTCTATCAGCTGAGTAACAATGTTCATCAAAGTGTTGCATGTTACAGTGTAGGTTAGTTTATTAGGACAAGTGCATGCCAGTAAGGTTAGTTAGGGTTAGATTTAAAAAAAAAATAATTATATATTATTATTTTTTCAGATAATGGTTGAAGAAGTGCGTCTTAAGTCGACGGCGAAGATTGGACGGGTTTCGGCTGTCCTAACTGGGGTGGGTAGTTCATTCCACCATTGTGGGGCAAGGACTGAGAATAGGCAGCATCTCTTTGATGACCCTCCCGGGGCTTGGATAGGAGTAGGTCTGAGGCGGCCAGAAGATGTAGAGCGTAGGGGTCTTGATGGTGTGTAGTTAGAGACCATTGACCGGAGGTAGGCGGGAGCGGTTCCCTTTGCCGCATGGTATGCTAGGTCGAGGGCCTTGAAGCGGATATGTGCAGTAATGGGGAGCCAGTGCAGGTCCCTAAGAAGTCGGGTGACATGGGCCGACTTCGGTAGGTTTGAGATCAGGCGCGCCGCTGCGTTCTGAATGAGTTGAAGAGGCTTGGTGGCAGTGGCCGGGAGGCCAGCGAGCAGTGCGTTGCAGTAGTCGAGGCGGGAGATGACTGTTGATTGGACGAGGAGTTGTGTGGCTTCTTTTGTCAGGAAGGGGCAGATCCTTCTGACGTTGCTCAGGAGGAATCTGCAGGTTCTGGTTGTCGCTGCGATGTGAGCAGAGAAGTTCAACTGGTCGTCGAGGACAACACCAAGGTTCTTGGCGGTCGGGGACGCGGTCACAGCTGCATTCTCGACTGTGATGGAAAGGTCGGTCAGGGGGGAGGATTTGGCCGGCAGGTGGAGCAATTCTGTTTTGCTTAGGTTCAGTTTCAGGTGGTTGGTCGTCATCCAGGCGGAGATGTCAGACAGACAGGCCGAGATCCGCTCAGAGACGTGGATATCTGAGGGAGGGAAGGAGAGGAAGAGTTGAGTATCATCGGCATAACAACGATACGAGAAGCCATGAGACGTGATAATGTTACCCAGTGATTTAGTGTAGAGGGAGAAGAGAAGGGGTCCTAGGACCGAGCCCTGGGGGACACCCGTCCGCAGGGGGAGGGTGGCCGACTGGGTCCCTCTCCATGACACTTGGTAGGAGCGGTCATTGAGGTATGATGTCAGCCATGTCAGCGCAGAGCCAGCCACTCCCATTCCTGCGAGGGCCGCGAGGAGGATCTGATGGTTGACTGTGTCGAAGGCTGCATATAGATCTAGGAGAATCAGGACAGATCTTGGGGCGATGCGGCTATAGAGTCATGGTTCTGCAGCTTGCTTCACTTACAGTGAAATTAACTTGAGTTTCTTTGTTTTGCATAATATCTTTACCCTGGATGAATCTTTTTTTGGTGTGTGTGTGTGTGTGTGTGTGTGTGTGTGTGTGTGTGTGTGTGTGTGTGTGTGTGTGTGTGTGTGTGTGTGTGTGTGTGTGTGTGTGTGTGTGTGTGTGTGTGTCTGCATGCATGTGTGCTAAGTCTTCTGTAAAGGAAGTGGAATATTTCCCTCCAATATGCTACTTCATTTGTCGCGCATGGATTCTGGACCAGAACGCGTTGTTTAGGGAGCTTTTCCACTGACGGTGAAGTATACCCTCTTGCTCTTTGGAAATTGCAGTAGTCAATATAGACCCCCCCCTTCGCTATCGTGTTCCCTCTCTTTTTCTATCTTTCTTTCTATATTGTTCTTTCTCTCC
>NC_140175.1:64687658-64827964 GCF_963971535.1 Notolepis coatsorum
ACAGACAGACAGACAGACAGACAGACAGACAGACAGACAGACAGACAGACAGACAGACAGACAGACAGACAGACAGACAGACAGACAGACAGACAGACAGACAGACAGACAGACAGACAGACAGACAGACAGGAGAGAGAGAGAGGCCTTTTCCACCAACAAGGTTAAGGATACATTTTTTTTTTTTTAACATTTGGAGCATTTCAACCAACGATAAAGAGGGCTCAGCCTTTCACTCACCGCCCTGGGATGTGTTTCTCCATTTGGCCAATATCAGGGTCGATACACAATGTTACGGTTTCATTATATGCGTGTGCGCGCGCGTGTGTGTGTTCCGCCAAATCAGTGCACGGAGGGCACTCCGAGCTACCAATCACCACACCACGCTATGAGAGCCTATGTACAGTACAACACGGACCACAGCTCCACTACACGTGCGCTTTGGTCTATTGGCCCCAGGCCTGCAAGATGCTTGGCTTTTATGGCACTTGTTACGGATGATACCTTCCCGCTACTGTATTTCCCCTCTGTACAGTATGCAGATATTTTATATGGATGACTGTTGTGTTGAATGGACGAGGTTGTGTTAACATTGATGCATGGCTAAACAGTGGCAGACCCCCCTCTCCCGTTCGCTCAAAGCTCCATCGAGTTTGATATCAATCGCAAGGCGTTGGGACTCCTGTCCCCTCCAAGTCTGTTCATATCAAAACCTTGATGGCCTCTGTCTTCTCCACTTGAGTCGTCTTTCAGTCACATAACCTGCGATAACCTGCTCCCATCACTCCAAACGGGGCCCAAACAAAAGGTCTCTGCAGTAATGTGTAATCACTCTGCACGTAACCCCTTAGGGGCAGGTCTGTCACTTTACCAGCATCACACCCATCCCTATAGGCCTATATGTGTGAATTCAGCTAAGCCCAGACCACTTCACAACACACTATATGTCCTTGTTTGGTGGATATGTTTGAGGGTATTCTTTTATGCTGTATTACAGAAAATAAATCGATCAATACAGAACGTATTAATTAATTTTGCATTTCTTTTTCAAATGTAGCCAAGAGTAAAAACCCTAACCCTATCAAAAGGTTTGTTTACCAATTATTGAGTGTTATTAGCGAAATATGAGTTTATAAATATCTCGGCGCATCCCGATGGAAACCGGATGAATTAGACGGAAATAAAGGAATGTGTGTATGTAGTCCTATGAACGAGGAGGCCCAGGGCTTTCGATGGGCTTTCCAATTTCATAAAACTACACCTCCCAGCGCACACTTTTTTTCAAACGTTATTTTCGGGATCATATTTCACGGGTCGAACAAATCTGAACGTTATTGCCATAAAATAGAACATAGTTAGTTTCTTTACCTTTCTGTGAACGTGTAGGAAAAAAAGGCTCAATCAGATGATAAATGGCGGAGCTATTTACATTACAAAAAAGTAACTGTACTTACAATTGATTTCATTCATGTAACTTGGTTTATTATTTTTATGGCTGCCATTTTGGTCAGGTCTTGCTCGTAAAAGAGATCCTTGATCTCAAGCATTTTACCTGGTTAAATAATGTTTTTTTTTATGATACTTGAGTTTCTTTACCCCCTTATGCTTGAGACACACTGATTACCTCTTGGCTGCTGAACTGCAACAGCTTGCATAACGGGCGGCATCCACACAGTGTCTGTTATGATTCAAGGTAGGAATGTTGAGTTCAATAGTAGAAAGGAAGAAGGAGGTGGATATGGTGTTGCTCTTCTCAAAATATGTGTTATTTTATTATCAGAAACACTAGAGCAAGATAATAGGAACGAGAAAGCATAATGTAGCCAGGCTACAACTGAGAGATACTTAAGGAAAGAGAAAATCGTTCTCACGACAGAGCAAACGTATTAACAAAACATAATAACAAATTTGGACCAGATGTCCCATTTCTGCCCGCGGCTGACTACTCCCAGTACTTCTGTTAAAGATCCGACAACATACAGGAGAACAAATGATTACTATAAAGGCAAAATACCCAGCAAACCACACACAGTAATTAGTGACAACAAATCACAGGTGACAATCAATCAGAGCTAATTGAAGAGAACAGGGTGAAGTACTCCAGAATGGCAGTAGGGTTTACCACTCCTGAGAGAGGATAGAAACCCCAAACGTTACAGTACCTCCCCCCGACAAACGGCACCTGACGTTCACCTAGGGGCCTCGGGATGCAGCAGACGAAAATAAACTCTGTGTTGATAAATACCATTTGTTCTTAACGTCTATGCTCGTGCACGATTATCCATATATGGTCATGAAACACCCCCATGGGATGTGAAATAATGGTCTAACCCGAGCGAACTCTGAGAAACTTCACGAGCTAGATTGATCACCGATGTCTAACCAACAAATTGAACGTATACAGCATTTCCCGTTGTGAACAATCTTATTTGGAAACATGACACACATAATAATAGTATTTAGCGTTTTATTTTAAACAATATTTAATCGTATGATTATAGATATTTTTAGAGAATAAATAAATCCAATGAAGTTGCCAAGTTCACAGACAACTCCGCTGAGGAGGAGGGAGCGTGTAGACTATCTTCGGTGCGCCGGGAGCCAAGGATGTTGACTGACCCAGTCCTAGTGCTACAGAACCAGCACATTAACAGAAATAAATGACAAGCTGACCCGACATTAAGCACTGTAATGACTGAAATGAAATGCCTATTGTGCGCTCGTGAGCCTGTGGTTCTGGTCAGAGTCATTATGGCTTCAGTGGATAACCTTGATCTGGATTTAAGTGATGTTTTAATTATAGATACCCCAGTAATAACATTGCAATTTAATTAAATACAATTAGGCCTGGATGAGACTCCGGCCACCGGCACATTATCAGCCAAAATGCACATTGCAGATTATCTGTACATTGACCGAGTGGAATCCCGTTCACATGACTGGATTTGTTTATTGATGGAGCTTTGAAAGCTGGGTACAGCTTTGAAACATGGGTACAGTCTATATATTGCTCCGATGATGTTGGGTAACCTGGCGTTAAAATCCTCTGTTGGCCTCCTGTTATTGATATATGGATATTGTATGTAGTTGGGGGGGTTGGGGAAATTAGACATCCAACACTGCGTTTTGCTCCACGCTTCAATGTGGGTCTCAAATTGCGGTACAAATCAAGGAGAATGTGCCTCGGGTAGCGAACTCTACTTAATATTATTATGTTCTCTCTCTGCAAATAGACTTGCCCTATACCTCTGAAAATATCTGAGCACAGTAATCCTATAATAACGCTATGAACCAGGCTGAATTCATTCGGAAATACCTATTCCACATGCTATTTAGGGTTTGACAATAATTACACTAATGACGCTATTTTACAATGAACTATAGTGAATTACGGGTCATACAAAACACGTCATTGTTGAAACTAATGCATGAAACTAATGAAAGCATAATGCTGTCCGTCTTCAGTCTTCATATTCTACCGCTGGGTGCCAGGTACGCATGGTCAGAGCTGTGCGTATATATACGCACAAAGTCAAGCACATGTTCAAATTGATAAATCCCACACTTTGCTTAGAAATGATCATACACACGAGTTACGCACATATCTGTGCGTACGCACCATTGATGAATGAGGGCCCAGGATCCTCTGCACCGTGTAGACAGTTTGACCTTCAAGGATGCGGGGCGGAGGAACTGCGGGAAGTGGCGGGGACAAGAGCGATGAGAGGAATGGTTTCAACAGGGACACGTGAAACGTCGGATGAACTCACATGGAATCTGGAAGCAGCAACCTATAAGCCAGAGGGTTCACCCAACAAACCACTTTAAAGGGTCCTATAAAGCGAGGGGCCAGCTTCCTGGATTCCACGCGGAGAGGGAGATCACGGGTGGAAAGCCAAACTTTCTGCCCAGGACGGAAAACCGGAGCCGGACGGTGCTTGCGGTTAGCCTGCCGCTGAGCCCTAACAGAGGCGTTCTGCAGTGCCGGCCGAACCCGGTTCCACGTCCCGCTACAGCAAGCCACGTGGGCCTGGACCGAAGGCACCTCAGTCTCCCGCTCCTGTTCGGGAACAAGGGGAGGTAGAAAACCATACTGGCACTGAAAGGGAGACATACCTGTAGAGGAGGAGAGGAGGGTATTATGTGCCCACGCCAGCCTCCTACTCCACGACGCCCGAATTACCGGCAACGTAGCACCTCAGAACACCCTCCAGATCCTGGTTGACGCGCTCTGTATGCCCGTTGGACTGCGGGTGGAACCCAGACGACAGGCTGACGGAGGCGCCGAGGCTGGAAGCAAATGCCTTCCAGAACCTGGAGGCGAACTGAGGGCCCCAGTCGGATACCATATCCACTGGAAGCCCGTGGACCCGAAAGACGTGCTGCACCACCAGGTCAGCCATCTCTCGAGCTGAGGGAAGTTTGGAAAGGGGAATGAAGTGGGCCGCCTTGGAAAAGCGGTCGACTACCACAAAAATGATAGTGAAACCATTGGACGGGGGAAGGCCAGAAATAAAATCCAGGGATATGTGCGACCAGGGACGTTTGGGAATAGGAAGCGGGCAAAGGAGACCCGCCGGTGCACGGTGAGAGGTCTTACTATGCGCGCACACCGGACAGGCCGCCACAAAGGAACGTGTATCCCCCTCCTCTGTAGGCCACCAGAACCTCCTACGGATAAACTCCAGGGTTCTGGCGGCCCCAGGGTGGCCGGTGAGGTAGGAGGTATATGTGCCCACTGCAGCAGTCGCAAGCACACAGCCTTGGGCACATACTTCCGCCCCGGAGGACCCCCACTGGGATCAGGCTCCCATGCCACAGCCGATTTTACCACCCTGTCTATGCCCCATGACACGGGAGCCAGAATAAGGGCCTGTGGAATAATAGGATGGGGCTTCTCCTCCCGGTCCAGAGGGTCAAACTGGCGTGACAGAGCATCAGGCTTGACGTTCTTGGAACCGGGCCGGTAGGAGATGGAAAATCGAAATAGAGTGAAGAATAACACCCACCTGGCCTGGTGAGCGTTAAGGCGTTTAGCCCCCTGGATGTAAGCCAAGTTCTTATGATCGATCCAAACAATGAAAGGGTGTGCCGCCCCCTCCAACCAATGTCTCCATTCCTCCAGTGCCAATTTGATTGCCAACAACTCCCGATTACCCACGTCGTAGTTGCGCTCGGCCGGAGACAGCCGGCGCAAAAAAAGGTGCAGGTATGCACCTTCCCGTCCTTTAATCATCTCTGAGAGATCCCCCCAACCGCAATAATGGAAGCATCCACCTCCACAATAAACGGAGCCTCCAAATCGTGGCGGATCAGTACAGAGGCGGAGGTAAACCGACGTTTGAGTCGCGAAAGGCTGACTCTGCCCGAGGCGACCATTCAAAGCCAGGGAGAGAGGCCTTAGTGAGAGCCGTCAGAGGAGTGGCTAAGTTGCGAATAAAACGCCTATAAAAATTTGCAAAGCCCAAAAACCGTTGCAATTCCTTGAGCGACGAAGGCCGTGGCCAGTCCAGTACAGCACTCACCTTGGCCGGATCCATACGTAGATCGCCCTTAGTCAATACAAACCCCAGGAAAGAAACAGTGTCGGTGTGAAACACACACTTCTATGCTTTAACAAACAGCTGATGGTGAAGGAGACGCTGGAGAACCTGACAAACGTGCTGTTGGTGTTGCTCCATATCGCGAGAAAAAATTTGAATGTCATCTAAGTAGACGAAGACTGACACCCCAATTGAATCCACGTCGTTGACTAGGGCTTGAAAGACTGCAGGAGCATTAGCTAAGCCAAAAGGCATAACCAAATATTCATAATGCCCATTAGGTGTATTAAATGCAGTTTTCCACTCGTCTCCCTCTCTAATCCTGATTAAGTTGTAGGCATTACGTAAATCAAGCTTAGAGAAGACCTGTATACCCCCTGTAGACACTCAAATGCGGTGTCCATGAGAGGCAGGGGGTAACGGTTCTTGATGGAAACGGTGTTCAACCCCCTATAATCAATGCAAGGATGGCTACCATCCTTCTTTGCTACAAAAAATAACCCAGCGCCTGCAGGGGATGTGGACGGATGTATGTGCCCTGTGGCCAGTGCCTCCTGAATATAGGTATTCATGGGCACTGTCTCAGGGCGAGAAAGAGAAAACATACAACCACGGGGTGGAGCGGTACCAGATAGAAGATTAATGGGGCAGTCGTAAGATCTATGAGGCGGTAGTGCTTTACTAAAGACCTCTGCCAGGTCACAATAAATCTCAGGTACACCTGCTAAATCGGGATTAGGAGATGGAATAGAGTCTGCAACGCTTAGCACCATCCTGGAGGGAGACAAAAGAGAAGAATAAAAAGGGGTGGGTGAACCCTCGCCGGAAACCGACTTAACGCCGCTCTCCAGTGAAAGTTCACCTGTAGCCCAATTAATACAAGGATTATGCTCTGCTAGCCACGGATGGCCTAACACAATGGGTGAATGAGGAGACATGACAACATAAAATTGCAACCATTCCCACTCACTCCCGGCCACCTGGAGACAAAAACAACGCTTCTGTTCAATCCGTCTCTGCCTTTCTGCGTCCGAAAGTCGCAAGGCCCCCAGTTGCATAGGTTCGTCACCCAAGCTCTCTCTTGTATATTGCACAGCTGTCTCGACACCGAGAGAAGGGCGGAATAGTACCTGTGACAAAGCCTCCCTCTCGCGTTCCCTCTCCCGATGTCGGTTGTCCATCCGTATTGCCAAGTTGATGACGTTATCCAGTTGTTCGGGCAGCTCCCGTGACGCCAGCTCATCCTGCATCCGCCCATAGAGCCCCTGTACAAACAACACACAACAGGGCACTTCCTGCCAAGCCGCCTCTCGAGCCACAATGCGGAAGTCGATTGCGTAGTCCGCCACAGAGCGACTACCTTGCCGGCAGGAGATGAGCCGCCCGCCGGCTTCATAGATGGATATCACCCGAGAGGTATCGAACCCATGTCGCAACTCTCGGGTGAAGGCAGCTGCGCTGTGGCAGAGCCCCGAACGAGCCTCCCATTCCGCGGTAGCCCAAGAGAGAGCACGGCCTGTAAGTAAAGTTATTATATATGCAACTTTGGACATTTCAGTAGTGAAAGTACGTGGCTGTAATTGAAAAACAAGAGAGGTTTGGGTGACAAACTCCCGACAACCTTCCCGAGCTCCTCCGTAACGATCTGGCGGTGGCAGACGTGGTTCCCGAACCTCCTCACGGACCGATGGATGTACCTGCCCTTCCTCCCCGCCGCGGGCCTCCAGACGCATCTCCAACCGATGTTACCGCAACAGCGGCTACTGTGGTAGCGCTGTTAACCACAGCTAACGCTGAGTTGGCTGAGGAGATAGCCGCGGCTATTGCTACTTGGGACTCGATGATTAGGCCTCCCAGACGAGCAAGTTTGGTTCGTACTTCCCGCTGGCGATTGGTGATGACGCCCAGCTGTCTTCTTTGGGCCTCCAGCTCTTCCCGGAATCCTACTGTGGAACTCATGATGGTCGGATCTTCTGTTTTGATTCAACGTAGGAATGTTGAGTCCAATAGTAGAAAGGAAGAAGGAGGCGGAGATGATGTTGCTCTTCTCAAAATATGTGTTCTTTTATTATCAGAGACACTAGAGCAAGATAATGGAACGAGAAAGCATAATGTAGCCAGGCTACAACTGAGAGATACTTAAGGAAAGAGAAAACCGTTCTCACGACGGAGCAAAAGTATTAACAAAACATAATAACAAATTCGGACCAGATGTCCCACTTCTGCCCGTGGCCAACTGCTCCCAGTACTTCTGTTGAAGATCCGACAACAGACAGGAGAACAAAGGATTACTATAAAGGCAACATACCCAGCAAACCACGCGCAGTAATTAATGACAACAAATCACAGGTGACAATCAATTTGAGCTAATTGTAGAGAACAGGGTGAAGTACTCCAGAATGGCAGTAGGGTTTCCACTCCTGAGAGGATAGAAACCCCAAACGTTACAAGTGTCATCAACAGAGCATTTTCAAAGTCTATTTTGCAGAGCACCTCGTGTATCATGCGAGAAAATAGGCTCCATGCCGAATCTCTAGGATTACGTGCTGCTGCCACCATGCACGGCCGCTCTGCTCACGCATGCTGTGTGGCTGTTCTGACCTGTTAACATGGTCGCCAAATTGAAGAGCAAGATGTTCCGCGATGCACACATGCTGCTCTGGTTATTGATGCATGCACAGTTAAGGCATGCTTGCAAAGGAAGCATTTCACTGCCAGTCTACATGTAGAATGTGTATGTGACAAATACACTTTGGGTTGTTAGACTATTAAAGTATTGGGACTGTAGTATCCAGCATTTGGATATTCTTTTGCTTCAGTCCTTACATTTACCTTTAACCTCTTAACTGAAATAAAAGTGTTATTATTTTGTAAACAGATGCCTGCAGATATATCTACTCTATAGTTATTAGCTGAAAACACTGCTGGGGCCATAGCCTGAAAGCTTACCTAGAACATGTCCAAGGTTTATAACAATATCACAAAAAAATTGTGTTTTACACATTATTTATGTAATGGTATGTTTAGGCGTTTTTCCCAATAATTAGTGAGAGGAGTCACACTACCTCGTTCCCTTTCCCCCTCCTCCACTAATATCTACCCACCCCGGGGGCGTAATTTTGTTTTCAATGGTGGAGGGGACACATTTGGGGGCGTGGTCAGTGGCGGAGGGTAGCTGTTTTGCGTATAGTTGTAAGGTCGCTGGGGGTGGGGGGAGGGGCGTGAAGGGCATCAGTTGTGCAAGTACATTTTGGTGAGTTGTCTCTATATACAATTCACTTATGACAAGTCATAACGCCGCGCGAGTCTCGGAACGTGAGAGAGAGACAGAGAGAGATATCGCGCTATTTATTATCTACAATGTATAAAACAACAGCCTAGAGGCTTTTAAATACAACGAGGTCATAGACAGATATTTCACAGACACCAAGCAATGCTGTTGCATTTCATGGCAATCACACAGACCATCGTTCACAGTTTCACACCAAACTTTGAGGGGAGGGGTGCTATGTATTTGAGCACACCTGACGACATGGCGTGTTGTTATGCAAAGACAGCTGTGGTCAGCAGGGGTGCAGTGCTGGGCATACGCGGTCAAACGACGTTTGGGCTTCGTCACTGAGGCAGAATTGCGCGCAACCTATTATTATGCAAAGTCTAGGTGATAAGTGCCGTGCCGACCTAGACTGTGTGTGTGTGTGTGTGTGTGTGTGTGTGTGTGTGTGTGTGTGTGTGTGTGTGTGTGTGTGTGTGTGTGTGTGTGTGTGTGTGTGTGTGTGTGTGCGCGTGTGTGTGTGTGGAGTGTTGGGCGTGTGTTATGTGACAAAAGACCGCCCGTCTCGTCCCCAGCTCCGACTCATGAAAGAGGTCAGTACTTAGCGCGTACTTAGCGCGTGCACACAGAAATGCGACTCGTCCCTCGCCGGGTGCTCACCTGGCTACTTGTCTTTGCATGACAATGGCTCAGGTCGTCAGAGACCTGAGCTCAGATGGAACAAGCAGCCATTTTCCGTGTGGTCCTATAGTGCCGCGTCGCGTCACCGTTTATTATCGTGTAACATTGTTTTGGATGGTAAAAAGGTACAGGGGACAATAACTGCCTTCTGAAAACATGCAGGGGACATGTCCCCTGTGCCCCCCCCCCATAATTACGCCCCTGACACCACCCCATCTCTTCTCACCCCCTTCTCACACAACAACAGATCAACAACAGATGAGTGCAATTTGCGCTCCGGAGAGGGAGGTGGACCTTCATTATCTGACGTACGCTACGCTTTACCACTTTTACCGCTTCTCGGTCTCAGAAAAACAACTCAAGTAAGATGTCATTATTTTCAGAATTTCATTGGCTACACAAACGGTCAATACTTTTCAGCGTTAGTGGTTATTTGTTCGGTCACTGAGAGGCGAAACCTGAGGTGGTCACCCGAGATTGGAAGCACGTGGTTTTAACCTGCATTTGGCCTAAAAACACGTTGGAGGTGCACACTGCTAACCAGAACCATCTGGGAAGTCAAGCATTGAAACTGGCTGGCACTTTAAAACCACACCTAAACCACACCCGTAGCTGCCAGTAGTTCCTCAAATTACACCAATTGGTTTGAACAACTGTGGTTCTGCCACAAGCGCATACTGCAACTTGCAGCCTGACGAGATGGATTTTCGTGTGACCTTGTGAAGCCAGCTGCCATGCAAGGTTAGCACACTGCTGCTGTACCGCACAGTTTTAAACCAGCACTGTGTGCGGTATGTGGTATCTTAGCTTGAATCACACAAGCTCTTCTTTCTTTTGTCATTTTCTCTCCCTCCTCCTCTTCGCTCTTCCTCTGACCTGCTGTCTTAGGAAAGTTCACTGGTGGAGTTTTTTGTGAACCCATGTGATTGCTCATGCTGTACATCACTCTTGTTGCGTCCAAAACCTTGTAACTCCATTTTTTTGTAAAAAGAAAATTACACTGTCCTCTCAGTTCAGAACACACTATTATTTAAAATACCACCAAACCTATTCAGGACACATGCTATTATTTAAAATATCACCAGACCTATTCAAAACAGATGCTATTATTTTAAATACCACCAAACCTATTCATAACACATGCTATTATTTTAAATACCACCAGACCTATTCAGAACACATTATATAATGTAAAATACCAGTGTCCACTGGAAAACAATATACATATTATATTTTTGTACCTTTGGGGAATACAAGGCTCTCATCAAAAAGGCACATATATGTATATGTATGGATGTATGCTGGTGCTCACAGCCTCACACACTGACCCATGCCTCCGGGTTCTGCAGTTAGACACATCATACATCACAGAGGCCAGAGGTCAGCGATTGCTCACAGCTTCTCTCTCTCTCTCTCTCTCTCTCTCTCTCTCTCTCTCTCTCTCTCTCTCTCTCTCTCTCTCTCTCTCTCTCTCTCTCTCTCTCTCTCTCTCTCTCTCTCTCTCTCTCTCTCTCTCTCTCTCTCTCTCTCTCTCTCTCTCTCTCTCTCTCTCTCTCTCTCTCTCTCTCTCTCTCTCTCTCTCTCTCTCTCGGTTCCTCTGAACTGGTGAAAGACCGGCAGGCTACATAGTTCCAGAATGAAGAGAAGGCAGGGTGACATATCACCCAGAGGATGAAGTTCAATAGTGCGGCTGGGCTATATAGCCAAAATATCATATCACAATATTTGTCTTAGTTTTGACGGTAAAGGTATTTGACAGAATTTCAAAGTGATGTGACGTATTTGTATATATTTATCTTGTAATACAATTGTCATGGTGCCATTTAATTTTAAATGGTCTATTTAAAAAATAAAATATGCATACTGCTGCAAAGAAAGGGTTTTGATTAAAGCTGCAGTATGTAGTTTTTGTTATGGTTTGTAACCGACCCCAATCGCACAACACAAGACAGGTATGATGGTTTGCCAAGAAACAGATATTTATTGAGAGACAGGGAAAAAAGGGCACTGTCCCTTTAAGGGAGAACACAAATACAGGAATATAACAAGAGGGGAAAAACTAGGTGCCTTTAAGAGGCGGGCAGGAAAAGGGTACACTAAGGGAAGGTTAATGAACGCTAGGGGAAACATTAAAGGAACGCTAGGGGAAGGTTAAGGAAACAGAGGAACTAGAGACTAGGAGATGTCGGGACAAGGAGAGCTAGGGAACAGGAGAACTGGGGACTAGGAGAACTAGGGACAATGAACTAGGTGGAACTAGAAGGGGAGAACTTGGGACCAGGAACTAGGTGGAACTAGAAGGGGAGAACTAGGGACAGAGGGGACTGAGGCCCGCGGAGGCGGGCTGGGGACAGGGAGGAACTGGGGACTGGTGGGAAAACATCTGGGCCGCTCTGCAGAACAGAGGAGAGGGTTAATATTCAAAAGGGAACAAACAGAGCAGATGCAGAACAGTCCAAATAAACAAAGAAAACAAAGTAATAATATCTTCGTGTGACAAACACACAGGGGGAGATGTAATGTCCAAAAATACTATCTAAGTGAGAACAAAAACAGAGTGGGAGATGAAATGTCCAAACTACTAACTAAGTGAGAACTAACGGAGGCAATACGCTGGGTGAGTGACATCACAATCAAAACTCACCCAGGCGTATGCGTAATGGTACAGGAACAGCAGCGGGAACGGGGGCAAGAGGCATTACGCTGGGTGAGTGACATCACAATCAAAACTCACCCAGGCGTATGCGTAATGGTACAGGAAACAGCAGCGGGAACGGGGGCAAGAGGCATTACGCTGGGTGAGTGACATCACAATCAAAACTCACCCAGGCGTATGCGTAATGGTACAGGAAACAGCAGCGGGAACGGGGGCAAGAGGCATTACGCTGGGTGAGTGACATCACAATCAAAACTCACCCAGGCGTATGCGTAATGGTACAGGAAACAGCAGCGGGAACGGGGGCAAGAGGCATTACGCTGGGTGAGTGACATCACAATCAAAACTCACCCAGGCGTATGCGTAATGGTACAGGGACAGCAGCGGGGCGAGGGCATCGCCACCGGGTGGCTGGCTGTCCGAGCCGAGGAACAGAGTGCTGGAACAGTGGCGGTGGCGAGGGTGTCGTCCACCGGGTAGCCGCTGTCGGAGCCGAGGAACAGAGTGCTGGAACAGCGGCGGTGGCGAGGGTGTCGTCCACCGGGTAGCCGCTGTCGGAGCCGAGGAACAGAGTGCTGGAACAGCGGCGGTGGCGAGGGTGTCGTCCACCGGGTAGCCGCTGTCGGAGCCGAGGAACAGAGTGGCGCGCCACACCTTGGTGTGCGCGTCGGAACCGAGAGACGCATCGGGGTGCGTCTGCGAGGAGGAGTGTGCCAAGCACGAGGATCTTTGGAAAATGCGCGTTGGAGACTGGAGAGCGTGCCAAGCCCTTGAAGATGCGCGTTGCGCGCTGGTGACTGGAGAGCGTGCCAAGCCCTTGCAGATGCGCGTTGCGCGCTGGTCGGGAGAGCGTGCCAAGCTCGAAGGTCTAGGAGATGCGCGTCTGCGCGCTGGTCGGGAGAGCGTGCCAAGCTCGAAGGTCTAGGAGATGCGCGTCTGCGCGCTGGTCGGGAGAGCGTGCCAAGCTCGAAGGTCTGAAGTGGAACACTGGAATACCTCCCGTAGAGGATTAGAGAGCGCAGTACAGTGTCTCCCTCCAGGCAAACGGCGACAGGTGGCGAAGGCTTGAGCGCATCCGGCGCGCTGGTCTGGAGTGGAACACTGGAATACCTCCCGTAGAGGATTAGAGAGCGCAGTACAATGTCTCCCTCCAGGCAAACGGCGACGGGTGGCCAAAGCTTGCACCTCGTCTCACGCCGGGCGCTGGTCTGGATGTGCGTCAGGACGACAGCTGCGTGGGGGGTCTGAAGTGGATGACTGGGATGCCTCCCGTGGAAGTCTAGGGAGCGCAGACCAGTCCCACTCTCAGGCAACGGCGACAGCAGGCGAAGGCTGGAGCATACATCTCTACGCCGGAGAATCAATACAGCATAGGCAGAACAGAGGACCTCCCGAAAGAGTCTAGATGTTTGAGAATATGATACGGCATGTTTACAACACGACCCCAAGCCGAAACGAGGGGAAGAGCCCTGGTATTTAAAGCCCACAGGGGAACTAATTAGCCTGCCACCACAGGTGCGAGAGGTAATTGATAATAGTCCAGGTGTGGCCACTGAGAGTAAACGAGAGTAAAGAACGAGAGGGTGGGGGCTAGAGAGAGTGAGTGAGAAGGGAATTTCTAACAGTAGGCTTAAAGAAAACAGAGAAAGTTGGTGAGCAGCGGACAAAACCTCACAGTACCCCCCCCTCAACGGGAGCCACCTGGCGACCCAAAACAAATACAGACAGAGTGGCAGGGGGCAAAACAAGACAAAAACAAAAGGTACTGGCCAAGCCAGCAGGGGAAGCCACCACAAGAGTGGGGCTAGCAAAAGAAACAGGGTCGCCGAGGGGTAACTAGGGTAGCAGAGGGGCAACAGGAGGAACTGGCCTAGAGGAAACCGGGCCTAGAGGAACCGGGTCAGGAGGAACTGGGTCCAGAGAACTAGCCTAGAGAACTGGCCAAGAGAACTGGCCTAGAGAACCGGTCTAGAGAACTGGTTTAGAGAACTGGCCTAGAGAACTGGTCTAGAGAACTGGTCTAGAGGAACTGGTCTAGAGGAACTGAGGGGCAAGCAGGGTAGCTAAGGGGTAACCATGGTAGCACCGGGAAAGGGCTAGCAGAGGGAAAGGGTAGCTGCCAAGGCACTGATAGCTACAGGGCCTATGCTAGCTGTACTGCTACATCAACATAGAGGCTGCGCTAGCTGCCGAGCTAGGCTAGCAGGGGGAAAGGGTAGCTGCCAAGGCACTGATAGCTACAGGGCCTATGCCAGCTGTACTGCTACATTAACATAGAGGCTGCGCTAGCTGCCGGAGCTAGGCTGGCAGACAGGGCTGGACCAGCATGAGAGAACAAGCTAGCTGGAAGGACAGTCCTAGCTGTGTGAGATAAACTGACCTTGCTAGCTGAAGGGCAGTCCTAGCAGTGTGAGATAAACTGACCTTGCTAGCTGAAAAGGCAGTCCTAGCAGTGGGAGAAAAACTGACCTTGCTAGCTGAAAAGGCAGTCCTAGCAGTGAGAGATAAACTGACCTTGCTAGCTGAAAAGGCAGTCCTAGCAGTGGGAGATAAACTGACCTTGCTAGCTGAAAGGGCAGTCCTAGCAGTGGGATAAACTACACAAAAAAGTGGAGGCCATGCAGAGGGACCGGGTTAGCTGCTTGGGCCTGGCTAGCTACAGGGCCTATGCCAGCTGCAAGGCTGCATTAACATAGAGGCTGTGCTAGCAGCCGGGGCTAAGCTAGCAGACTGGGGCTCTGCTGAGGGACAGGGTTAGCTGCCAGGGCATGGCTAGCTACAGGGCCTATGCCAGCAGTAAGGGCTGCATTAACATAGAGGCTGTGCTAGCCGCCGAGGCAAAGCTAGCAGACAGGGCCATGCTGGTAGTAGAGGCCTAACAAGCTGCAGGGGGGTCAAACAGGGCTAAGAGGGGAGCTAAACAGGGCTAACAGGGAAGCAAATGGGGGAGTCAACAGGCTAACAGGGGAGCTAACCGGGGAGACCAACAAGCAGCTAACAGGCTAACAAGGAAGCTAGAGGGGAGCTAGAGGGAACAAGAAAAAAAAGGCAAACTCAACATACACTGTCTGTGCTGGCTGGGGTCGTCGATTGGGTGGGGTCGTACTGTTATGGTTTGTAACCGACCCCAATCGCACAACACAAGACAGGTATGATGGTTTGCCAAGAAACAGATATTTATTGAGAGACAGGGAAAAAAGGGCACTGTCCCTTTAAGGGAGAACACAAATACAGGAATATAACAAGAGGGGAAAAACTAGGTGCCTTTAAGAGGCGGGCAGGAAAAGGGTACACTAAGGGAAGGTTAATGAACGCTAGGGGAAACATTAAAGGAACGCTAGGGGAAGGTTAAGGAAACAGAGGAACTAGAGACTAGGAGATGTCGGGACAAGGAGAGCTAGGGAACAGGAGAACTGGGGACTAGGAGAACTAGGGACAAGGAACTAGGTGGAACTAGAAGGGGAGAACTTGGGACCAGGAACTAGGTGGAACTAGAAGGGGAGAACTAGGGACAGAGGGGACTGAGGCCCGCGGAGGCGGGCTGGGGACAGGGAGGAACTGGGGACTGGTGGGAAAACATCTGGGCCGCTCTGCAGAACAGAGGAGAGGGTTAATATTCAAAAGGGAACAAACAGAGCAGATGCAGAACAGTCCAAATAAACAAAGAAAACAAAGTAATAATATCTTCGTGTGACAAACACACAGGGGGAGATGTAATGTCCAAAAATACTATCTAAGTGAGAACAAAAACAGAGTGGGAGATGAAATGTCCAAACTACTAACTAAGTGAGAACTAACGGAGGCAATACGCTGGGTGAGTGACATCACAATCAAAACTCACCCAGGCGTATGCGTAATGGTACAGGAACAGCAGCGGGAACGGGGGCAAGAGGCATTACGCTGGGTGAGTGACATCACAATCAAAACTCACCCAGGCGTATGCGTAATGGTACAGGAAACAGCAGCGGGAACGGGGGCAAGAGGCATTACGCTGGGTGAGTGACATCACAATCAAAACTCACCCAGGCGTATGCGTAATGGTACAGGAAACAGCAGCGGGAACGGGGGCAAGAGGCATTACGCTGGGTGAGTGACATCACAATCAAAACTCACCCAGGCGTATGCGTAATGGTACAGGAAACAGCAGCGGGAACGGGGGCAAGAGGCATTACGCTGGGTGAGTGACATCACAATCAAAACTCACCCAGGCGTATGCGTAATGGTACAGGGACAGCAGCGGGGCGAGGGCATCGCCACCGGGTGGCTGGCTGTCCGAGCCGAGGAACAGAGTGCTGGAACAGTGGCGGTGGCGAGGGTGTCGTCCACCGGGTAGCCGCTGTCGGAGCCGAGGAACAGAGTGCTGGAACAGCGGCGGTGGCGAGGGTGTCGTCCACCGGGTAGCCGCTGTCGGAGCCGAGGAACAGAGTGCTGGAACAGCGGCGGTGGCGAGGGTGTCGTCCACCGGGTAGCCGCTGTCGGAGCCGAGGAACAGAGTGGCGCGCCACACCTTGGTGTGCGCGTCGGAACCGAGAGACGCATCGGGGTGCGTCTGCGAGGAGGAGTGTGCCAAGCACGAGGATCTTTGGAAAATGCGCGTTGGAGACTGGAGAGCGTGCCAAGCCCTTGAAGATGCGCGTTGCGCGCTGGTGACTGGAGAGCGTGCCAAGCCCTTGCAGATGCGCGTTGCACGCTGGTCGGGAGAGCGTGCCAAGCTCGAAGGTCTAGGAGATGCGCGTCTGCGCGCTGGTCGGGAGAGCGTGCCAAGCTCGAAGGTCTAGGAGATGCGCGTCTGCGCGCTGGTCGGGAGAGCGTGCCAAGCTCGAAGGTCTGAAGTGGAACACTGGAATACCTCCCGTAGAGGATTAGAGAGCGCAGTACAGTGTCTCCCTCCAGGCAAACGGCGACAGGTGGCGAAGGCTTGAGCGCATCCGGCGCGCTGGTCTGGAGTGGAACACTGGAATACCTCCCGTAGAGGATTAGAGAGCGCAGTACAATGTCTCCCTCCAGGCAAACGGCGACGGGTGGCCAAAGCTTGCACCTCGTCTCACGCCGGGCGCTGGTCTGGATGTGCGTCAGGACGACAGCTGCGCGGGGGGTCTGAAGTGGATGACTGGGATGCCTCCCGTGGAAGTCTAGGGAGCGCAGACCAGTCCCACTCTCAGGCAACGGCGACAGCAGGCGAAGGCTGGAGCATACATCTCTACGCCGGAGAATCAATACAGCATAGGCAGAACAGAGGACCTCCCGAAAGAGTCTAGATGTTTGAGAATATGATACGGCATGTTTACAACACGACCCCAAGCCGAAACGAGGGGAAGAGCCCTGGTATTTAAAGCCCACAGGGGAACTAATTAGCCTGCCACCACAGGTGCGAGAGGTAATTGATAATAGTCCAGGTGTGGCCACTGAGAGTAAACGAGAGTAAAGAACGAGAGGGTGGGGGCTAGAGAGAGTGAGTGAGAAGGGAATTTCTAACAGTAGGCTTAAAGAAAACAGAGAAAGTTGGTGAGCAGCGGACAAAACCTCACAGTTTTGAGAAGAGAAAATTCATCTTTACTCCAATACAGACAGGAAAACTGCTTCAATGGCTCTTTCTGCTTATGATATGGAAGCTGGCTCTATTTATATACAAGAAGCCAATCTTTTTGCTGGAGTTTACGCTAGGAACACCCACATGATATTTAAATGTAATTTTTTTCATCAAGTCAGACCCACTCACAATAGATATGTGACACGCTCTATCGGATGTTGTAGTGGCACATTTATAGATAAACGTGGATTTATGTCAACATATTGATTTTTCAATATGTCATTTATACATTCATTGATTTTTCAATATGTCATTTTGGGGTTTTACATTTTTTTATTTTAAATAAACAAAAATGTTCAGGACATCAAACTCACCAGATTCATAATTATGATACATACCATTTTGAAGCTTGTAAAGACATGATGACAAGCTAGCAGCTAACACTTGTCAATCTACTCTGGTCCTACTCAAAACTCTCCCTCCTGCTCTTTCTCGCTGAGATTATGAAAGAAAGGCTTCGCTTTATACAAGGCAGGGATGGGTTTTTCATCTGATTTCAAATAAACAAAGTCATGGCTTTTAGAATATTTAGATTTGATCATCAAATGCAGTTGATAAATAAAACATTGACGCTTGTAAAGACACAATGACAAGCGGAGAACGGAGCAACTTAACCGCAGCACTGGACTGTTTCCCCTTTACTACAGGTGTCCCTGAAACAAAACCACGGATGAATGACAAGTTTATAACACAGCAGTGTCATTACAATAGGCTGCAAATGTTAATCTTTTTCTTGTTTGCCCAAGTTAACATCAGGAAACACACACACACACACACACACACATACACACACAGACACACACACCAACTTTCTTCCGCAAAACTTTCCGACATCATCACAGCTAGGAGGAAAAATACAATCGTCGTCTTCTACTTTAGCTTTAGCCTAATCAATACGATCAATGGATTCACATGAGCAATAAACACTATGACTGTTGAACACCAATATTATGAGAGGGGCAGCCCTGGTGAGCAATGGATTTGACTGATCAGCGAATACCTTTTGACTTCACCGGTTGAGGTTGGCCCACAATCCATGATGAGCTGGTGTGAGGGTGTGGATGCACACGTGAGTATGAGTGTGCCTGTGTATGCGAGTGCCTTTGTTCCATGGATTGATGTGTGCAAGTGACAAAGGGAGAACAGTATAATGTGTGTATGTGTTTGTCAAACATGTCTAGATTAATTTGTTTTATGGTTCTTATTCATTTGAATAAATGCCTCAAAATGTACTGCACACCTTCGAGGCCTTTTTCTTAAAATCACGTTCTGGGGACAGTCATATAATGAGCCGTATCTTATTTGGAGTAGAAAGACAATATTAATATCATTAGAGAGCTAAGAATATCCTCTTTTCAACAGTAATTATATATAATAAGATGAAAGTCATTGTGGGCGGCTACGTGGCGTAGTGGGCAAGGCGCTCGCCACGAAATATGGAGACGCAGGGCTTGCCTGTTCGAGCCCAGCGCTCCACATTTGCTTTCAGTTTAGCTGGTCGTCCGTACTAATACACATTGGCCGTATTAGGGGGTGGGAAACTGATGGGTGGGGATCGGGCGTTGTGGACAGCGACTCCTACAGGTCGGTTGGTGCGCCTGCGCAGTAGAATCAGGAAGTGTCGGGGGCAGCGTGAGCCTGCCACGCGTTACTCCTCGCCACTGAGAGATCGAGCTGCGCAGGTGAAAAGATGCGACTGCTGTTACCTCAAGTACCGGAGGGGACTTGTGCTATGTATGACTTAGTCCACATAGCAGCCGGCTTGTGGGAGGCAAGAAACAGCGTTCGTGACAGGGGAGGGTTGAATTGGATGATACGAAATTGGGATGGGAGAAAAATATAGAAAATGGGAGAAAAAGTGGATACAAAAAAAGATGAAAGTCATTGTGAACTATTTTGGCTTTAGAAAGCAACATACATTTATTTTTACTATTTTACTAGGCTTGAGTAAATTGTGATGAACCAAAGGAGAATATCAATTCAATTTTTTTCATCGTTGACCGTGAATAACACCATGCAAAAAATTACCAGACATTGCCACTGAGCTCATTCAGCACCTTCTTGAGATCATGTGTAAATAAAATCTAAGCAAATTAATAAAGGGCAGATGATTTACAGGAGACTTTGTAGAGACAGTACTGAATTCTGCCATCTGGACACATGCAATTTGAAATATGATTATAGAATATAGAATATATATATGACCTGATTATGGCCAAGTCGCACATCTATGGATCGGGCCAAATCTCCCATTTCCTTTTTTTTTTAATCTACTTTTTCTCCCCATTTTTCTATTTTTCTCCCATCCCCAATTTCGTATTGTCCAATTATACCCTCCCCTGTCTCGCCCCTGTTAGGCCATGCCTCCCACAAGCCGGCTGCAATGTGGACGAAGCCTTGCATCACGTGTCCCCTCCGGTACTCGAGGAGGCAGCCGTCGCATCTTTTCACCTGCACAGCGCGATCTCTCAGCGGCAAGGGTCTGCGTGGGAGGGACACGCCGCCTTCGTCGCTTCCTGATTCTACTGCGCAGGCGCACCAACCGACCTGTAGGAGTCGCTGTCCACAACGTCCGATTCCCACCCATCAGCTTCCCACCCCCTAATACTGCCAATTGTATTAGTATGAACGACCAGCCAAGCTGATAGCAACGCCGAGAGCTGGGCTCGAACCCAGCATCTCCTGCGTTGGTGGCGAGCGCCTTGCCCACTGCGCCACCTAGCCGCCCCAAATCTCCCCTCTCCAATGGCAGAGTTCAATCTGGATTTAGTATCACCAGGCGTGATTCACAAACCGTGAATGAAATCTACTGTAAGTACAGTTACTTTTTTATAATGTACATCTCTCCGCCATTTTTCATCAGATTGCAACGCAATCTTTTGCTAGACGTTCACAGAAAGGTAGAGAAACTGACTGCGTTCTGTTTTAGTGCAATAACGTTCAGGTTTGTGCAGGGATATGATCCCGAAAAATAAGAAAAATAAAAAAGTTAATCTAGAAGTCAGATGATTGACAGGGGCTGGCGTGAGCTAGGAAGTGTCGTTTTTTTATTCAAAAGCCCATCAAATGTCCTGGGTCCCCTCTCATATGACTACAAACAAAATGGTGGTGTCATCTCTTCGCGTCAATCCTCGCCTTTTTCCGACTAGATTTCTATGACTAATATTTCACTAATAACACTTAACCTTTTAAGCCCGGAGCCTATTTTCAGAAAATCCACCTAAGAATACTTACTTAAGTAAATGGAATATTGCTCCACTTCTACAAGGTCCATTTGCATATTCCCAGTGTCAGAAATATTGTGTCTATTACTAGGCTTGCTTAAATTGTGATATGAATATGAATTATGATTTTTCTTTGCATCTTTGACAATGAATAACACCATGCTAATAATGATCAAACATTAAAAACGGCCACTGATCTCGTTCAGTACCTTCTTCAGATCACGTGTACAAAAAAGCTAAGGAAATGAATAAAAGGAAGATGATTAAACAGAAGGTTCTGTAGATACAGTACTGAATTCTCCCATCCGGACCAATGCAATTTGAAATATTATTATAGAATATAGAATAGCAGGCTTATAAATTAACTTATTATAGCCAATTCACACATTTATATATATACATATATTATCTTTCAAATGTCCGAGTTCAATTTGGATTTAGTATCACCAGGCGTGCATAAGAACAGATAATGAAATCTAATGTAATCTACTGTACTTTATTATTTTCACCAGGGTGCAACCGTTTTGAAACTAATTTCAGATCTAATTGTTGCTACATGCTAACAATAGGGAAGATAAACTAACTGCGTTTTCAAATTTGTCAAAAACGTTACCTTTTGTGGTATATTATCCCGAATAATAACAGTTATATTTCGTATGGCTTATCGCGTCCCGCTCAAGCCTATTGAGATACCCCTTATCTCCTGTACCTACTGTACTCCACCACGAAACAACTTGTACACCCACACCTGACCGGAGGCGTAGCCTATAAGACCATGGCCCTGGTCACCAAACACCCTTCTTCTATTTTCGTTCCATCATATTGGATGCTGTGCACCGTATGTAACTAGTAGTATGAAAAGATTAGAGAAAGTTCGTAATGTTGAAAGCTTACTGGAGGTTTGCTTTTCCCTGGCATCTTCGGAGCATGTTTCAACGACACATTGGGCCTGTGCTGATGTTTCCTCGGCTGACGGCGGCAGACCGAGGGGCAAAGTACAAGGTTTGGCTATCAAGTCGGCTTGTACAAAGGTAAGCCAGGCCTGTGTCATTAGGCATCAATGTCAGTATTGGTAATGCTGTGGAGTATGTTTCGGCGCCAGGGCCGGGGCGGCTTGGTGATCGTTCCACTGCAGTGGACGTTTTCCTGGCAATCCTGGAGCACGCTGCTAACGTTAATGCTACTACTGCTACTTCTGCTAATGCTAACGTTGACGCTGAAATGGGTCGTTGTTCTAATAATCCCCGCCACGGGATACCGATTTTCACTCCTCTTACCAGCTTCATTGATGAAGGTCAGTCGGTGGTTGATGTGGGGGGTTTCGCTGAGTCCTATTTACCTTTTTTACAGGTGAACGGGCTAACAACAGGGTGCAGGCTGGGTGTACCGTGGCTACGTAGCCAGGTAGCTTTGTTCCTGTGCCCCGGCTGGGATGAACGACGTCCCGCCCGGCTGATGCTTGATAGCGAATCGGCTCGGAGGGTGGCAGTATGGACGGATGAGTTGTATACTGCTACAGGATGGTATTTGGCGGCGGCCAGTGTTATGGCTCAGCTGGCTAGTTTCCTATCCACATTGGCGTCGGGTAGTAGGACTTTGGGTCCAGCCGACATTGTAAACATGGTTCATGTTTGTGGTGTTATGGAGATCTTGACTCAGTCGCAAGCTATAACTGCGGGGAGGATTAGGATGCTATCAACGTTGGTTGTTAGGCATGTTTGGTTGGAGCAATCTCCTCTTGGGGAAGAGGATAGGTTTTCTCTCCTCACGACTCCTTTTTCCACAGATAGTCTTTTTGGGCATTCTGTGGAGGCGCAGGCGGTTGTTGATCTGGGTCCTACACCGCCTCATGCTGTGCAGCCAGATGTGGGAGCACGGTCTCGTCAATGACTGTGGCGAGATCCTCGACAGGTGGCCATGTTTCCCCCGCCAGTGGTGCCCTGGGTGGAGAGTCAACAGGGTACCACAAGGCCGACAGCCTTGGCGGCCGAGGGATCGGCCATTGTGGGTGAATTCGAGTTTGGTAAAACAAGCCGTCGTCACTTTGCCACGAGCAGCCCGCTCCCCGTTCAATCCTCTCTCTGTTACCCACGGAAGCGGGGCTCTGATCGTTCTCCTTTGGCTGCGGGCCGCGAACCTTCCTTGAAGCGTATGCGGCCCCATTCTTCACTTCTCATGGGGACAGGGGCTGACACCCAGTTGATGGCTGAGCCTGGGTCTGTCCGTGAGAATGTTCCGTCGTGTGGTTCCTGCACCACACGTTGTGTGTTGGATGAGCCTGGTGTTACAGCTGCCACTAGCTACAGTGGTCAGCAGGGGGACTCAAGGCCTCTTCTGTTGAATGCACAGCAAGGGTTACCCCGGCTTCGCCTTCGCCAGGCGGGGTATCGCGCTGATGCCTCCCACTCCCGTCACAGCGGCAGTGGTCTGCAAAGGAGAGGCGAGCGTGATTTGGGTGGTAGCAATATCACTGCAGGGCTTCGGCGTGTAGGAGCCCATGGGGTCCTCATGCCTTGCGTGTCTAGCTGCGGAACAACTCCTCAGCATGCGCTAGAGGGGTGTTCAGGGGGGGGGGGGGGGGTGTCAACCAGTTTGATAACAGCTTCTCCCGTATCAAACCGGCCCTTTCTGTCGGGGTCCCCCCTTGGGTGCTTTGCACAGCGGGAGGGACCGGGCCAACTATCTACTGTTCCTGGCGGGCCAGCGTCAGTTGACGGCGGGTGCGCTGTGGGATTATTTTCACATATGGCAACGAGAATGCCATCTTGTGGGGTGGATGGCGAGAACGTTGAGGCAGGGGCTTGTGTTGCAGTTCGCACAACCCCACCCTCCGTTCTCAGGTTTGGTGCCGACCCTATTGTCAGGGTCAGACGCAGTGACAGCCCTGGCCGACGAGATCCAATCTCTGTTGGCAAAGCAGGCCGTCGTTGTGGTTCCGAGAGAGGACGCAATGTCAGGCGTCTACTCCCGTTATTTTCTGATACCCAAGAAAACAGACCTATACTGGATCTGTCCGCGTTCAATCGGTTGATTGTAGCGAGACCGTTCAGAATGTTGACCGTCAAACTCCTTCTGCTTGCTGTCAGAAGGGGAGACTGGTTCACCTCCATAGACCTGAAGGATGCGTATTTTCACATCCCCATTCACCCTCCTCACAGGAAGTTCCTACGGTTCCTGTTTCAGGGCGTAGCGTACGAGTACCAGAGGATGCCGTTCGGTTATTCTCTGGCTCCCCGCACATTCACCAAGTGCGTGGCGACTGCGCTGGAGCCCTTACGTCGTCGGGGTTTACGAGTTCTATTCTATCTCGACGACATTCTACTCCTCAGTCGTTCGGAGGAGGTTGCCAGGTCTCATACCAGGCTGGTGGTGGAATTCCTCACCAGCCTGGGTTTTGCTGTGAATTGGAAGAAGAGTACCCCTCTTCCCAGTCAACAGGTGGAGTACTTGGGCTTAACGTTGAGGTCAAGGCCCATGATTGCAACCCTCTCGGAGCAGCGCCGGGTGGTTCTCCGTCACACGCTCGGGGGTTTCCGTCTGGGAGGGACGGTCACGGCGCTGCAAGTGATGCGTCTGCTAGGCATTATGGCATCTGCTCACGCGGTGGTTCCTCTTGGCCTCCTCTTCATGAGGAGGATACAGAGGTGGTTTCTCTCTATGAGAATAGATCCGGTGAGGGACAAAGGGAAATGGTTGATGGTTCCTTTGTCGATATGGGGAGATCTCGCCCACTGGAGGAGGCTGGGTATCCTCACCATTGGGGTCCCCATAGGCAGCAGGAGCTCACACGTCACGGTCTTCACCGACGCCTCTCGGGTTGGGGAGGGACGTGTCGGACCCACGCAGTGGGGGGCAGCTGGACGGGGGTTCATGCTGGCCCAGCTACCCCGCATATCAATGTGTTGGAGTTGAAGGCGGTCCTCCTGGTCCTCAAACGGTTCGACCACCTGGTGGTAGGCGAACACGTTTTGGTCAGGACAGACAGTATGACGGCAGCGGCGTATATCAACAGGCAGGGTGGGACTCGTTCCATCCGCCTGCTCCGGGCGGCGGTCGAACTTTGGCTATGGGCATCCCGCAGGCTGCGCAGTCCGAGGGCGCTCCACATTCCTGGTACAGAGAATATGAGGGCGGATATGATGTCTCGGGGCGGTCCTCATTACGACAAGTGGGAACTCCGCCCCGACATAGTTAGACAGATCTGGGATCGGTTCGGGGAGGCCTCTGTAGATCTGTTTGCGTGCCGACGCTCTCACAAGTGCCCCTTGTGGTTCTCACTCAGTCGAGCAGATCATCCCCCCTTGGGGGTGGATGCCTTCTCGACCTTTCCATGGCCGCCCGGTCTTCTGTACGCCTTTCCTCCTGTACAGCTGTTGAGTCAGCTGTTGGAGCGGATACGGAGGGAGCGCAGGACGGTGATCCTGGTCGCGCCGGACCGGGGCAAGTCAGTGTGGTTCCCGGTCTTGATCCAGCTTCTGGTCGCTCCTCCTTGGGTCATTCCTTGGTCGGCGACGGCCCTCTCACAGCACGACGGGTCACTGTTCCATTTTCCGATGTTGGGCCAACGGCTGTTGGTGTGGCTGGTGGGAGGGTGAGTCTGGAGAGGATGGACCCTTCGGTGGTTGATACCATCCGGAGTGCACATGCTCCCTCCACTGTCGCGATTTACGCGGGCAGATGGTGTGCGTTCCAAGAGTGGTGTAAGGCGGGGGGCTGGGACCCAGTCTCCTGCCCCCTGGATGCTGTCCTGAGTTATATCCAGTCTCTTCTTGGTAGACTGTCGGCTTCGACGGTGAGGGTATATGCGGCGGCTATATCCTCCTATCATGAGGGAATTGAGAGGACTGTTTTGTTCAGCCACCCTCTTGTGAAGCGTTTCCTACTTGGCGCTCAACGCGTTAAGCCGGTGCAACGCTCCTTGGCTCCGACTTGGGATCTTCAATTAGTCCTCGGTCGGTTGTCCTTGGCCCCGTTTGAGCCGCTCGAGCAGGCGCCGTTGGAACGGCTGTCTTTCAAGACCGCGTTCCTGCTGGCTGTCACTTCCGCTAAACGCGTGGGTGAGCTCTGTGCTCTCTCGGTACGTCCATAGTGCCTGTCTTTTCGGGCCGATTGCGGTGCCACTCTGCGACCTAATCCTGCTTTCATGCCTAAGAATATCCGGAGTTCCTTCCGCTCCCGGGATATTGTGGTTCAGGCGTTTCGTCCTCCTCCTCACACTAGTGAGTTAGATGCAGGCCTTCACCTGTCATGTCCGGTCCGTGCTTTGGGAATTTACCTCAGCCGTACTCAGGACCTCAGGGTTACCGATCAGCTTTTTGTCTGTTACGGTGGTTCTCGTGCCGGTAAGGCACTGTCGAAACAGCGCCTGTCCCATTGGTTGTGTGAGGGCATTGCCCTCTGCTACACATTGGCTGGGCAGGATCCCCCTGGGGGCATCAGGGCGCACTCCACTCGTGGGGTGGCTGCCTCTGCCGCTCTCCTGGGTGGGGCCTCGGTGGAGGACATCTGTGCTGCAGCTTCATGGTCCTCCCCGGGCCCCTTTGTAAGGTTTTACCTCATGGACATGACCGGGGGTTCTGTCTCCCAGGCGGTTCTGGGGTCTGTGGCCTTTCCTGCTTCCCGTCCTTTGGTAGGATAGCAGGAGTGTGTGGGTATGGGCCACAGTGTGTTAGGTCACACGTGGTTCCGCCTGTGCTGTGTGTTCAAGGGGTTCTAGTTCCCTCTTGTTCGCACTCAGGTGGAGTTGACTGCGCCCCCCCTTCATTAGGAAGGATGGGGTGACAGGGCTCCCCGAACCCCTTGATGTGGGCTTACGGGTCCTCAGGGGGTACATCTGTCGGGTCTCGCGTCCGCTCTAACCCATATCTCAATAGGCTTTAGAGGGACGCGATAAGCCATACGAAATATAACGATAGGTTATGTATATAACCTAGTTATATGAGTATTGGCTGAGCGTCCCGCTCTCCCTGAGTTCCCTTTTGAGGGATCTTTTACTGGAACGGGATTTTGGCGAGGAAGGGTGTTTGGTGACCAGGGCCATGGTCTTATAGGCTACGCCTCCATAGAGGCGGGACCCGGTCAGGTGTGGGTGTACAAGTTGTTTCGTGGTGGAGTACAGTAGGTACAGGAGATAAGGGGTATCCCAATAGGCTTGAGCGGGACGCTCAGCCAATACTCATATAACTAGGTTATATACATAATCTATCGTTATATTTCGTATGGCTTATCGCGTCCCTCTAAAGCCTATTGAGATATGGGTTAGAGCGGAAATAATTCATGTATAACTCTGAACCTTGAACCCCATATAACTTTAGGGGAAGTGTAGTTTTCTAAAATTCCAACGCAAAGCAATAGGTATGGATCTCTGCTACAAAATGGCCGCAAAAAACGACAATTCCCATGATTCAAGGTTTTACAAAATGGTCGCCTCTCCCGAAATAACATTGACATTTCGAGAAGGAAAATCTATTTAATAGCACTTTAACCTATTCCTAAACGAACGTATTGATGATAATATACATTCTAAATGCTGTTGTGACATTTTCATGATGTTTATACTTGAATACGTTTGAAATTAAAATCGCTAGTTTTATAGAACAGTCCAGAAATATTGATTTATGACCATTATGTAATTTGCGGTCCGCCGCATTTTATGGCTACATAAAACAAAAACAAAAAAACACCAGTTTGAGACTGATACTCAGTCTCGGTCAAAGAGGACTCTGAATTGTATTTCAAGACAGGTCGAGACCATGACTGCAGTGACTCATCATTACTAGCCAGTGACCAGTTGCACCAGCTGGACATTAAAAAGGTTAGGTATAAATTCTACGTTGTGCTTAAAACACTTCTTACGTCCAGCCTACTTATACATCCAGGGTGTCCAGCTGGTGCAACCGGCCTTTCATTTATTTAAATGTTTACTGTGATTGGATGTAAAACTTCCCCCTTCAATTGCAACCAAATCCCTCCTACTTTACCGCTTGTTCCAACGGCGCATCTGAGTGAGAAAGTTGTGAGGATTCGCCTGTTCCCTGGACCTTTGTTCCCTGTCTCCTCACCTCACCAGCCCCCACCTTTGGACTTTCCCTGTCTACTCTCCCCCACCCTTGCGATGTTTTACTTTCCTCTACTCTTCACCAGCCCCCACCCTTGGACTACCTTTCACAGCTGTCATAGTTTATGATTAGCGCCCCAGAGGGCTTTAAATACCTGGACCTCCCCTCCAGTCCTGGTCGGGTCGTTCTGTATGCTGGTTCTGTGTTCTGGACTCTGTATCTTTATCTGTGTTCAGTGTTCATGGAGTCCTGGACGTTACCATCACCTGCCGCGTCTCCGGCGTGAGACGTCGACGTGCCAGCCATCACCACCTGTCGCCGTTTGCCTGGAGTGGGACACCGTCTGCGCTCTCTAATTCTCTACGGGAGGTTTTCCAGTGTTCCCACTCCAGACGTCAAGCCGGCGCGCATCGCTTCCTATTTCCACGGGAGGATGCGTCTCTTCGCCCCGGTCCCCTGGGACCCCGGTGTTCTGCGCTGCCCGTCTACAGCTTCCGAGGAGGATCTCCGTGCCAGGCCTGGAGTGGTGTTCCCACTCCAGACGTCAAGCCGGCGCGCTCCCACTCCAGACATCAAGCCGGCGCGCTCCCACTCCAGACCTCAAGCCGGCGCGCATCGCTTCCTAGTTCCACGGGAGGATGCGTCTCTTCGCCCCGGTCCCCTGGGACCCCTGTGTTCTGCGCTGCCCGTCTGCAGCATCCGAGGAAGATCTCCGTGCCAGGCCTCTGCCGTCGGAACCCTGTCATCCCTGTAAGGGGCTGGCCCTCGCCCTGTCCAAGGCCTTAACCCTGTTCTCTGTCCCTGTCTCCAGCCCGCCTCTCCGGGCCTCTGTCCCTGTCCCCCTCTCCAGTGCCCCTGGTCCTTGACATTTTGCCCTGGCCCTGTCCCTTAGCCTTAGTCCCTTAGCCTGTTCGCCTCTTAAAGGCACAGTGCCGCATTTTCCCTATTTTCTTTGACTCCAGTGTTTTTTGTGTTCTCCCTTTTTTTTATCCACTTTTTCTCCCATTTTTCTATATTTTCTCCCATCCCAATTTCGTATCATCCAATTCAACCCTCCCCTGTCACGAACGCTGTTTCTTGCCTCCCACAAGCCGGCTGCAATGTGGACTAAGTCATACATAGCACAAGTCCCCTCCGGTACTTGAGGTAACAGCAGTCGCATCTTTTCACCTGCGCAGCTCGATCTCTCAGTGTCGAGGAGTAACGCGTGGGAGGCTCACGCTGATCCCGACACTTCCTGATTCTACTGCGCAGGCGCACCAACCGACTTGTAGTCGCTTGTTCACAACGCCCGATCCCCACCCTTCAGTTTCCCTCCCCGTAATACGGCCAATGTGTATTACTGCGGACGACCAGCTAAACTGAAAACAATGTGGAGAGCTGGATTCGAACACGCGAATCCTAGCGTCTCCACACTGGTGGCGAGTGCCTTGCCCACTACACCACCTAGCCGCCATTTTTTTTTGTGTTCTCCCTTAAAGGGACAGTGCCGCCTTTTGTTATGTAACGAATAAATGCCCTGTTTTGGCTTACTCTCATACCTGTCTTGTGTTGTGCGATTGGGGTCGGTTACAAACCATAACAAAAGTATACATTAGAGAGAAAGAGAGAGAGAATCTACATTACCCCCTGATCCTACACCTTGTTCAAATCTGCACACTGAAAGACAGCCTACATTATATATAAAGTGACAGGGAGAGATACTCTGAGACAGTTTCTTCCCCCTGGCAGTCAAACTCATGAACAAATAACACTCTCGGCCGGCTAACGGCTTGTGACTGAGGAAAACCAGTGCTATTTTATCGCTGTCCCTGCACACAGTACTGACTTGTACACACTACCGATTTGCACAGATTTTCACACACTACACTTGGGTGTAGTGTACTGTAAATAGATGCTATTCTTTGTTTTAATGTTATGCTGCTAATTGTATTGCTTCTTTTGTACTACTTGTGTTGATACTGCTACCATAGGCGAGGAGCCATGAAACACTGGCTCCTCTATATGCTACACTGTAAACCCGAATAAGTTTCCAGAACTTAAAAAAATTGAGGCCATCCCATGCCTCAATTTTTTTAAGTTGATAAACTCAAATGTTTTCAGTTGGCTAAGACTTACAATTCTCAGTTAAGGCAACTCAAATATGGTCTGTTACTGTGACTTAAGGTTCTCAGTTAAGTCAAATCAAATATGGTCAGTTACTCTGACTTACAGTTCTCAAGTGGAGTCAACTCAAATATGTTCAGTTACTGTGACTTACAGTTCTCAGTTAAGGCAGTTCAAATATGTTCAGTTACTGTGACTTAAGGTTCTCAAGTGGGGAGGCAACTCAAATATGTTCAGTTACTGTGACTTACAGTTCTCAGCTAAGGCAATTCAAATATGTTTAGTTACTGTGACTTAAGGTTCTCTAGTGGAGTCACCTCAAATATGTTCAGTTACTGTGACTTACAGTTCTCAGTTAAGGCAATTCAAATATGTTCAGTTACTGTGACTTAAGGTTCTCAAGTGGTGTCAACTCAAATATGTTCAGTTACTGTGACTTACAGTTCTCAGTTAAGGCAGTTCAAATATGTTCAGTTACTGTGACTTAAGGTTCTCTAGTGGAGTCACCTCAAATATGTTCAGTTACTGTGACTTACAGTTCTCAGTTAAGGCAATTCAACTATATTCAGTTACTGTGACTTAAGGTTCTCAAGTGGTGTCAACTCAAATATGTTCAGTTACTGTGACTTACAGTTCTCAGTTAAGGCAGTTCAAATATATTCAGTTACTGTGACTTAAGGTTCCCAAGTGGTGTCAACTCAAATATGTTCAGTTACTGTGACTTACAGTTCTCAGTTAAGGCAGTTCAAATATGTTCAGTTACTGTGACTTAAGGTTCTCAAGTGGAGGCAACTCAAATATGTTCAGTTACTGTGACTTAAGGTTCAACCTTAAATCCATGTGATTAAGTTAACAGAACTCAAAGACATTGAGGCAATCTAATGCCTCATTTCTTTTAAGTTAATCAACTCAAATTTTTAAGTTAATCAACTCAAATATTTGCAGTTACTATAACTTAAGGTTCAGTTTTAAAATCCATGTGAATAAGTTAACAGAAAAATAACTACACAAGCACATTATATCAACTTCAAACAACTCTTTTATTTTTTTCTATTCAAAGAGTATAAATATATAATCTGTATGTTAGCAATGTACAATAACACTGTAAACACCGTACACTGTTTTTGGACTATATATGTTAACAATACCGACCAGGTATTAGTGCCTTGCAAAGTGCAGATATGAAGTTTTCCCCTTTTTTGTATGCATTTAGGAGGTTTTGTTCTTCATCGAAACTATTTATCTTACAAAAACATTGTGTTACAACTTCAAACTCTTTATATTTATTTCTATTCAAAGAGTATACATCTATTTATCTTACAAAAACATTGTGTTGCCCTCTCCAACATTATGGCGATGTTAAAATTGAAAATATATATATATAGAAAATATATATATAGAAAATAAATACATGCATGTTATAACATGTACATACAATGTAATGTATATTACACATTTAATCCCTCTGGTCACAATAGTGTAATAATGTTTGTTATAAGGCTCTGAAAATGTTACTGAATGATGTATCAATGTATTTCCAGCAAATATTGAAATAATAAAGGGTCTCATATGTGCAGTGCACATGACCAGAGCCGTTTACATCCTGGCTGAATTACTCAAATTTGTATAGTGTGGTCATAGAATGAGCAAACATGTTGACGGCAACTATTGTGACCGTTGGGATAACACAGTGTATCTATGTACAGTACAGAATAAAATGTATAGATTATCTGAAAATTGTCAATCCGCTTGGCACATGTAAAATTCACAAACGTTGTGCTGTATATTGGGTCCTGCCAATGTGGAACCAAAATACCAATCCACATTACATGCTATACAGCTGGCAATACTGTTAATAGTGCACATACCTACATATGGAAATGCAGCTGTATTTGCTCCATGATGTATCATGGAACAAGATGGTGTTTTCATTGAAAGAGTTAGTCAGAATGTCAGAGGCACCATCCGTCATTTAGAGCAGGCTATGTTTGCAGAATGATAACTAGAACACTACAGTACTCTGTACTAAGAACACTATACAGTACACTAACTATACTGCCCTGTCAAGGCAGACCGCAGTAACTTCCAAACAGTGAAACTGTTTGACTTGCCATCCAAAATGTGTTATAGGTAGATAGATGATAGTACCCAGATTTAACATGTATTAATGAAGTAATCTTTAGGCATACAAAAATATGACGTAGTTATTTTAATTAACCCCAAAAAAGCAGATACTGCACTCTGCTGCACGATTTCCTTAAATAATTATACAGGTAATGTACAGGCAAAGTGCAGTAACTTCAAATACAATGTTGTTTTCCCTCCAGCTTTCATAACTTCACCTAGCCATTTTATTTGGATCATCATCATTCCAATATATTCAGGTATTAAATTTCATTTTCAAAATGGCTAGGTTAAGTTATGAAAGCTGGAGGGAAAACAACATTGTATTTGAAGTTACTGCACTTTGCCTGTACATTACCTGTATAATTATTTAAGGAAATCGTGCAGCAGAGTGCAATATCTGCTTTTTTGGGGTTAATTAAAATAATTATGTCATATTTTTGTATGCCTAAAGATTACTTCATTAATACATGTTAAATCTGGGTACTATCATCTATTTACCTATAACACATTTTGGATGGCAAGTCAAAACACTTTAAAGCCATTTTTCACTGTTTGGAAGTTACTGCGGTCTGCCTGGGTTTTGAGTGTGATTTTGTAGTTACTGCAGTTTTTAAAACCCCATATCTCCAAAACTGAGCGACATTAACATCTGAAACTTGGTCACAAGATAAAACATTTATTGACAAGGTCAATTTCACTCATAACTAAATTTGTACTTTTTTCAAGTTACTGCGGTTAGCCCTTGACAGGGCAGTATACTACTGCCTACAAGGTCTCAAGGATACAGTCCCACTCTCAGCATACAAGATCGATGGTCTGCTGCTGCTGACTCCCAAGCGATTCATTCAAGTGAAACGGAACTGAGTCCAGCTAATGGTGAATAGTTATTTTATTAATCAATTATTGTGTCTTTATTCACTCTAGTTGTGTAATTGACCAGTTCATATTCTGTATAAGTTCATATTCTGTATATGTTAATAATAACGCTTCTGTGTTGCGTTTATGGCTCCTGGTATATCGCCTTGTACTCTGTACTGAGAACACTAACTCTACCACTGCCTACAAGCAATGGAAGCAGTCAGAGCAGAGTGGCATTTATGCCCATTGCCTCCTATTGTTCCTCGAGAAACAAACGTTTGGGACTTGGATGTTGCCTTTGAGATTCTGATAAACTCTTTCAACTCTAAAACTTACTTGGATGAAATTACAATAATGCCAGCTATAGACGGTTAAGAAAATTCGAACTGTAAAACTCTCAAATGTAAACATATTACATAAAAAATAAAGAACAAGGTACATTGAGTAGTTTGGACCTATTGGCTGAACATCTGCAAAGTAGTACAGCAACTTTTGAAGGTATTATTTTGACATGACAAGACATTTCAGATGAGTTTCTATAGACACACTTTTGAGGTGTTGGTAAGTGCTTTGGGGTAGTGCATAGATTAGTCCAAACATTACAGGAAGGAATCACCAAATCTGGGGAAGCTGATCATGATATGACTTTCAATGACAATAGAGATTGTCACAGGCTGGTAGTGAACTGGACTTGTGTCATGATCACTGATTACAGTAAGGAATAGAAACTCATCTGAAAGGATGTGGGGTGAGGTATTAATTTCCTTGTCATGTCAAAATAATACCTTCAAAAGTTTAATGCAAGAGCGGTCAGGTGACGTAGCGGAGATTGCGTTCGTCACCAACGCTGGAGACACTGGATTCGCGTGTTCGAATCCAACTCCCTGCGTTGTCACCAGCTTGGCTGGCCGTTCACACTAATACAATTCGGCAGTATTAGGGGGTGGGGAAGCTGGCGGGTGGGAATCTGCCGTTGTGGACAGCGACGCCTACAGGTCAGGTCTCGGCGCTTGCTAAGCAGGGCAGGACTTGGTGGAGATATCGTGCCCTCCCACGCGTTACACTTCACCAATGAGAGCCCTCGCTGCCAAGTGAAAAGACGTCACTGGCTGTCGGCGCACGTCTCGGGGGAAGCGTGCGATCGACTCGGGACGCCCTTATACCGACTCGTAGGAGAACATGCATACAGCACCAGGTAGGGGGGGGGGGGGGGGGGGGGGGAATTGGCACAACGACTAATTGGGACGGGGAGAAAATCCATTGAAAAATCAGAAGAAAAAAAAATGATTGCATCATCAAGTCATTCTTGAGAGTCTGCAACCTGGGCAACAGTTTACCAGCTTCTAGACCTAGTAAAATCTTCTGAATGAATTCAAAAGTGTTGGTAAGTCCCTTGGGGTAGCTGAGGTGTAGTGCATAGATTAGTCCAAACATTACCAGGAAGGAATCACCAATCAGAGATTGTCACAGGCTGGTAGTGAACTGGACTTGTGTCATGGTCACTGATGACAGTAAGGAGGGCCACTGCAACACCCTGAATCTCTGGCTCATCAGGCGTGTCCTGAAGGAATGAAAGAGACATAATAATCACAAATAAATCCATGGTTTCTACAAAGTGCAGCACAAAGCTAAGTATATAGAGTTGTGTTTGTAAGTTGTTTATATTTTAGTTAGAACAATTTTTTTGGTGAGAAGGTTATTTTTATTTAACCAGGTTAGTCCCGTCGAGATCAAATATCTCTTTCACAAGGGAGACCTGGAAGGAAGGAAGACTGATACTTAGCATTTTGATTAGCTGTTCACTTAATATACAGTTGTACTGTAAATTATTTTCACTCGGACACACTGTGCAGGTTTTGAAAAATCCAGAGACTTCCTCATGCAGATACACAGGCAGGGCATGGAGAACAGTGGTACGCCTGGTGTGAACATCATGGATTTCCTATTAAGATGTAAGATTAAGAAGAAAAAAAGAATTGTATTATATGGAAATGTTTACTGAACAAAGCGGATTTTAAACAGTCCAATCAGATATGTCCACAAATAACATGTTCACATCTTTAATGCAATCAGAAAAATGGCAAACACAATGGTGGACTAATTGTAAAATTCAAAAGCTCATTTGAATCATTGAACCTGTTCAATGTTACAGAGGTTCGACCTATGACATGTATAATAATCTATTCACCTGTTCATCGTGGATTTTTTTTAAATGTGAGCCAAAACATCTGCCGTGTTCCCAGTTTTGGACGCCTTCTGTCTGAATAACGTCATCAGTCGAGGAAGATGGCGGTCAAGCTCAGCGTAGAATGTGTTGGGCAGGTTCTGGTTGGCAATCAGCTGGAACTCTGCATACACCTATATTTAAAAACAGCAGGACAATATAGTATATCAACATCAATTAGTCACTTCAACTTGGTGGATCTCTTACTTTGTTTGGTTTGGGCTTCAGAGCATGACGGCGGGATTTCTGGTCAACCATGTCATTACATGCTTTGCGGAATCGGTCGCTGATGACTAGCTCACGGGGGCGCACAGAACACACACGCAGATGCGCCGCTAGAGTATATAAACCAGGCTTAAGAATCACAAGTTTCACTTTAAAACACACAGAATGTGCCAAATGTTAACACAGGAAAGAGAGCTGATCTATATTACCTCAGACTCCATTTTGAGAGCAGGCCAGAGGTCCATGAGCTCTTTCACTGGTGGGCTGGACTTCACTATGGTCTGTCGGCGCAGGGCAAATGTGGTCTGCATCAGCTTTCTAATGAGGGGCAGGTTCTTCTCAGTCTTCTTGACTTCTTCAGCAATTGTCTGCCTCAACTGCTCAAGCCTCAAGGAATCCTCTCCTTGGGGATAGTTGGGTAGGAAGTTTACTTCTGCTCGCTTGGGTCTTTTAATGTTGGAATGTGAAGGTTCGCCATCAGGATTGCTTCTACCTCTTTTTCCAGCATTTACAGTGACCTCCTCACATCCTGCCCGTCTCAGCTTGTTCCTGAAATTGCCCATCTTGAATTTGACGCTGTTCTTCCATCCATTGCAGCCGGTCTCAGATCCTGCTTCCTTCAAGCAGGGATGTTTGGCGACAAGAGCCGCAGAAGCCACTGCTATCTCTTTATCACTTGGATAAGCCTTGAAAGCATACATTGTAGATGCAAGCTTTTCTAAGATGTCGTGCTTTAGGTCTCTTGTCAACTTAAGGTGTCTCTTGTTCTTCTCAAATTCGTTGTTTCCGTCTCTAAGTTTCAGCTCAACATCGAATGCAAATGTAGGAACTGGAAAAGGACCTGGAGGCCATCTGCTTAGACGTTCTGGAGATGACCTATCTGAAAGTATATCAACGTTCTGGAGATGACATATCTGAAAGTATATCAGTAGATGCGAGAGAGCTGGAGTCGAGCGAAAGTGAAATGTGCACAACAGCTTTTTGTGGCAATTCCATAATGTCATCAAGGGAAGTAAGTTTCCCATCAAAGTCTGGATCTTCATACAGCAAACTGAAGTCAAGGTCTATTTCCAACTGTTCTTTTATAATCTTGATCAGTGCATCAACAGAGGCGGGTCGTGAACTGAGTTTTAATTTTCTAGCCCGGTCTGTCTCAACAACACGAAGGATCATGGGTTGTGGGGAGGCAGCTGCCATTGTGCTATGGAAACTTGAATGAATCGCTTGGGAGTCAGCAGCAGCAGCAGCAGACCATCGATCTTGTATGCTGAGAGTAGGACTGTATCGTTGTGACCAGACTGCAGGTAGATGGACAGTGGACAGATGTGGTCCGGTCGACAGACAGCAGCTCAAGGACCTAAGGAGTAGTCATAAACACAACACAGAAAGCGTCATTATTAACATATACAGAATATGAACTTATACAGAATATAAACTGGTAAATTACACAACGAGTGAATAAAGACACAATAATCGATTAATAAAATAACTATTCACTGCCGCCCTGCTGGATTAAATTCTGAATTGCAGGTAGGCCTGAATAAGTATTTACTGTGCAAAATAACCAAAACCAGATAAACAATATCTGTTTTTTATGAAGCACAGATCATGTTAATTAAGTATTCTGAGTCTGAGCAGACAGAAAACCATCTTACCCTCAGCAAGGGATTCCTTTGTGCTGAAGACCCACAATGCAACACAACAACTTCAAGCTAAAATGCCTCACATACAAAACGAAATAAAATATAGAGCCATGGCTGTGTCCCAAGTTTAACACAATTGAACTATAATAAAGTATTTGACCTGTTCCACTCGACGGGGTCAATAATATGACCTTATTATCATATAGGCATATTTTTATAAAGATGAAAATAATTTGTGATTTTAAAATCAACCGTTTTCAAGTATAAACATCACTACTATGTCACAAATACATGTAGAATGTAAAACGTTAGGTTGGCAATAGTTTAGCAATAGGTTAAAAGTGTACTTATATAATTTTAAGTTTTCTATTTGCGATCGTCTATTCTGACCCGGAACCGGAAATGGAAATGTTGAACCATCGGAATTGTAGTTTACTTGCGGCCATTTTGTAGAGGAGATCGCTAGCTATCGGCCTGCGTTGAAATTTCTCCGATCTACACTTCCTGTCACATACTATGGTGGTTCAAAGTTCAGCGTTCTGAATGAATCATATCAATAATTGTTATGATTCGCGATAATAAGCTACAAAAGGTAACGTGTTTGACAAATATTGAAACGCAGTCAGTTTCTCCACACTATTGTTACCATGTAGGAAGAATTAGATCTGAAATTAGTTTCAAAATGGTTACACTGTGGGGGAAATAAAATAGTACAGTCGATTACAGTAGATATCAGTATCTGTTATTATGCACGCCTGGTGATACTATATCCAAATTGAACTCAGCCATTCGAAATATACTATATGTATATATATATAAATGTGCTAATTGGCTATAATAAGGTAATGTATAAGCATATATTCTATATTCTATAATAATATTTCAAATTGCATTGGTCCGGATGGGAGAATTCAGTACTGTATATACAGAACCTTCAGTTTGATCATCTTCCCTTTATCAATTTCCTTAGATCTTTTGTACACATGATCTCAAGAGGGTACTGAATGAGCTCAGTGGCAGTTTTTTAAGTCTGGTCATTATTATCATGGTTTTATTCACTGTCAAAGATGAAAAGAAAAATCATAATTAATATTTTCTTTTGTTTCATCACAATTTAAGCAAGCCTAGTAATAGACACAATATTTCTGACACTGAGAATACATTCATTGAGGTCCATAGATGTTCCTAGATACCAAGAATATGCAAATAGCCCTTGTAGAAGTGGAGCAATATTCCATTTACCTAGGTATACATTTTATGCAGATTTTCACCTGGGGTGGAACAGGTCACTAGTTACAACAATGCTTATGTAACTATTAAAAACGTACATTTTAATCACGAAACAAAATGGCAGACTAACGTTAGCTAGCATGCTAGCTAGCTAACGCTAGTAGCATGCTAGCTAGCTAACGTTAGTAGCATGCTAGCTACTGTAATAATATGCAATACTATTTGCTAAAACAAGCTCCAAACTATTTGCCACGGCACAGAGATAACATTTAGTCAAACGATAACAGCCCGGTGATGGTATCTGAACGGGATCATACTATTCCCATAAGAACTCACTTACCAGTTAACTAGTATACTATCTAGCATGCTAGCTAATAATGCTAACAAGTATCGTTCTGCACTGTAGGCTACTAGTTGCCACCACGCACCACGGTAATAATTCACAAAGTAGCATGTAGTCAAACGATGACAGCAAGATTATGGTATGTGAATGGCATAATACATTATATTGTCAATGACTTACCAAGGAGTTTGGCTCAGACTATTTGTCAAGCCAGTAGTGAAGACACCATCGCATCGCATCGCGCCAACGCCAAGTTACGTTTGAATACCTCAAGTCCTGTGAGATCTTCTAGGTCTCGCGAGTTGCTTAGGACTACCCTCTCGAAGGGGAGGGGAGGGGGAGGAGGGGAGGAGGGGAGGGGAAATCTATACTAAATTGATTCAACGACAGTTTTTCAAATGTTGAAATGGTATCTGTAATTAAATATTGAATCAACATAGCTTTTTCAACCAATCTGACCAAAATCCAACATTTAATTAATGTCTTTTGCTATCTGGGAAACATGCAGGTTGCATGTTTTCATGCAGACATCATCACACTAATGTTACTGCATCAGACAGTAATGTTGAAACATAGAAATTAGTGGAAAATATATTTTTTATAAGATAAGATAAGATATTCCTTTATTGAAATCATGGGTACAGTGACCGTGACAGGCCCGGATTGATTGATTGATTGATTGAAAACTTTATTAACAGATTGAAGAATGGGTACAGTGACGTCACAGGCCCGGATTGATTGATTGATTGATTGATTGAAAACTTTATTAACATCTCTCACTTTCTCTCTGTCTCTGTCTCTCTCTCTCTCTCTCTCTCTCTCTCTCTCTCTCTCTCTCTCTCTCTCTCTCTCTCTCTCTCTCTCTCTCTCTCTCTCTCTCTCTCTCTCTCTCTCTCTCTCTCTGTGTCATGCTAGCATACAGGCACAGGTCATAGATACTGGTCAACCGTGTCATGCTAGCATACAGGCACAGGTCATAGATACTGGTCAACCGTGTCATGCTAGCATACAGGCACAGGTCATAGATAATGGTCAACCGTGTCATGCTAGCATACAGGCACAGGTCATAGATACCAACAGTGTCATGCTATACAGGCACAGGTCATAGATCAACAGTGTCATGCTATACAGGCACAGGTCATAGATACCAACAGTGTCATGCTAGCATACAGGCACAGGTCATAGATACCAACAGTGTCATGCTAGCATACAGGCACAGGTCATAGATACCAACAGTGTCATGCTAGCATACAGGCACAGGTCATAGATACCAACAGTGTCATGCTATACAGGCACAGGTCATAGATACCAACAGTGTCATGCTAGCATACAGGCACAGGTCATAGATACCAACAGTGTCATGATATACAGGCACAGGTCATAGATACCAACAGGGTCATGCTAGCATACAGGCACAGGTCATATATCCAACAGTGTCATGCTAGCATACAGGCACAGGTCATAGATACCAACAGTGTCATGCTAGCATACAGGCACAGGTCATAGATACCAACAGTGTCATGCTATACAGGCACAGGTCATAGATGCCAACAGTGTCATGCTAGCATACAGGCACAGGTCATAGATACCAACAGTGTCATGCTAGCATACATGCACAGGTCATAGATACCAACAGTGTCATGCTAGCATACAGGCACAGGTCATAGATACCAACAGTGTCATGCTAGCATACAGGCACAGGTCATAGATACCAACAGTGTCATGCTAGCATACAGGCACAGGTCATAGATACCAACAGTGTCATGCTAGCATACAGACACAGGTCATAGATACCAACAGTGTCATGCTAGCATACAGGCACAGGTCATAGATACCAACAGTGTCATGATATACAGGCACAGGTCATAGATACCAACAGTGTCATGCTATACAGGCACAGGTCATAGATACCAACAGTGTCATGCTATACAGGCCAGGCCACGTGAGCGGATCGGCGCGGCCGAGAAATCCGCGCTTCGCTCTTTAAAGCTTGGTCCGCTCCGCTAATCGCTCATGTTGACCCCGCCCCCAAGTCGCTCTCTGCTCGCTCCCCGCTCACCTTGAATCGAGCGCTCCCCGCTCCCCGCGCCAGATCGCTCGGCATTTTTATTTTTTTATTTTGGAGCATGGTGTAAATTAGCTCAAACTACAACAGTCTACACCCCCTGGGCCCCTTAACAATTGTTTGTATTGAGCCGCATTGTAATTGTACCCATTCTGCAATGTTAAATAACGTTGTTTATCCATTCACTAGCTCTATTAAGCGATGATAGGCTAGCCGAGCCACAATGCTATGGTCGCTGCCATTAACGTTAGCATGTAAGCTAACGTCAACAACAATGGCGTCGATACTTTTTCTAACAGGAGTGAGTGAAGGAGGAGGAGTGAAGCTTGAACAGGATATCACAGGTTCACCCTTCTCATTGGTTGAAAATGGCCTTCATGTTTGTACATCGCCATCTGTTGCTTTGGCATTGTACTGCATGTATATTACATCAACAGTGTTAAACCACTGTGAGCGACCTGGAGTGGATTGGAGCGGAGGAGAACTCTCGCTCCGGACGTCGCGCCGACTCATTTTAAAACCCACTCCTCGCTCACGTCAAAACCGGCCGCTCCGCGCCCCGCGCCGCTCACGCTCCGATCCGCTCACATGCACTGATACAGGCACAGGTCATAGATACCAACAGTGTCATGCTATACAGGCACAGGTCATAGATACCAACAGTGTCATGCTATACAGGCACAGGTCATAGATACCAACAGTGTCATGCTATACAGGCACAGGTCATAGATACCAACAGTGTCATGCTATACATGCACAGGTCATAGATACCAACCATGTCATGCTAGCATACAGGCACAGGTCATAGATACCAACCTATCACACCTATCACACCTCTCACACCTCTCACACCTATCACACCTCTCACACCTATCACACCTATCACACCTCTCACACCTCTCACACCTATCACACCGATCACACCGATCCCACCTATCACACATATCACACCTCTCACACCTATCACACCTATCACACCTATGACACCTCTCACACCTATCACACCTCTCACACCAATCACACCTCTCACACCTATCACACCTATCACACCTCTCACACCTCTCACACCGATCCCACCTATCACACCTATCACACCTCTCACACCTATCACACCTATCACACCTATCACACCTATGACACCTCTCACACCTATCACACATCTCACACCAATCACACCTCTCACACCTATCACACCTATCACACCTCTCACACCTCTCACACCTCTCACATCTCTCACACCTATCACACCTCTCACACCTATCACACCTCTCACACCTCTCACACCTATCACACCTCTCACACCGATCCCACCTATCACACCTATCACACCTCTCACACCTATCACACCTATCACACCTATCACACCTCTCACACCTCTCACACCTCTCACACCTATCACACCTCTCACACCTATCACACCTCTCACACCTCTCACACCTCTCACACCTATCACACCTCTCACACCTATCACACCTCTCACACCTCTCACACCTATCACACCTATCACACCTCTCACACCTATCACACCTCTCACACCTATCACACCTATCACACCTCTCACACCTATCACACCTCTCACACCTCTCACACCTATCACACCTCTCACACCTATCACACCTCTCACACCTATCACACCTCTCACACCTATCACACCTATCACACCTCTCACACCTCTCACACCTATCACACCTATCACACCTCTCACACCTCTCACACCTATCACACCTCTCACACCGATCCCACCTATCACACCTCTCACACCTCTCACACCTATCACACCTCTCACACCTCTCACACCTATCACACCTATCACACCTATCACACCTCTCACACCTCTCACACCTATCACACATATCACACCTCTATACCCATTCTGCAATCTGTTAATAAAGTTGTACTTAAGTTATGCTTTTACATTATACTTACTTAATAAGTGAATAGTTCCAAGTCAATCAAAAACGATGAGTTTTATTTACTCAAAACATAATGCGGTTTACAGTCTGTATCTACTTAATTATCTTAAGTTGTACTTAATTTATGCTTTTACATTATACTTACTTAATAAGTGAATAGTTCCAAGTCAATCAAAAACTATGAGTTTTATTTACTCAAAACATAATGCGGTTTACAGTCTGTATCTACTTAATTATCTTAAGTTGTACTTAAGTTATGCTTTTACATTATACTTACTTAATAAGTGAATAATTCCAAGTCAATCAAAAACTATGAGTTTTATTTACTCAAAACATAATGCGGTTTACAGTCTGTATCTACTTAATTATCTTAAGTTGTACTTAAGTTATGCTTTTACATTATACTTACTTAATAAGTAAATAGTTCCAAGTCAATCAAAAAAGATTAGTTTTATTTACTCAAAACATAATGCGGTTTACACTCTGTATCTACTTAATTATCTTAAGTTGTTCTTAAGTTATGCTTTTACATTATACTTACTTAATAAGTGAATAGTTCCAAGTCAATCAAAAACGATGAGTTTTATTTACTCAAAACATAATGCGGTTTACAGTCTGTATCTACTTAATTATCTTAAGTTGTACTTAAGTTATGCTTTTACATTATACTTACTTAATAAGTGAATAATTCCAAGTCAATCAAAAACTATGAGTTTTATTTACTCAAAACATAATGCTGTTTTCAGTCTGTATCTACTTAATTATCTTAAGTTGTACTTAAGTTATGCTTTTACATTATACTTACTTAATAAGTGAATAGTTCCAAGTCAATCAAAAACTATGAGTTTTATTTACTCAAAACATAATGCGGTTTAGAGTCTGTATCTACTTAATTATCTTAAGTTGTACTTAAGTTATGCTTTTACATTATACTTACTTAATAAGTGAATAGTTCCAAGTCAATCAAAAACTATGAGTTTTATTTACTCAAAACATAATGCGGTTTATAGTCTGTATCTACTTAATTATCTTAAGTTGTACTTAAGTTATGCTTTTACATTATACTTACTTAATAAGTGAATAGTTCCAAGTCAATCAAAAACTATGAGTTTTATTTACTCAAAACATAATGCGGGTTACAGTCTGTATCTACTTAATTATCTTAAGTTGTACTTAAGTTATGCTTTTACATTATACTTACTTAATAAGTGAATAATTCCAAGTCAATCAAAAACTATGAGTTTTATTTACTCAAAACATAATGCGGTTTAGAGTCTGTATCTACTTAATTATCTTAAGTTGTACTTAAGTTATGCTTTTACATTATACTTACTTAATAAGTGAATAGTTCCAAGTCAATCAAAAACTATGAGTTTTATTTACTCAAAACATAAGAACACGTCACACGAACTCAAGACATTCAAGTTAGTAGAACTTTCATAGAATATTGAGTATACCCTACTCAAACTAATTGATTATTTTGAACATGCAGGTTTACAGTGAGCGTTTTCACCAGACTATGTTGGATTCTAGTATTTTCAAACAGGCTGTTTTGGATGTACGTTCCTGGATGTAATGTTAGCCTGGCATTGCTAACGCGCCAACTAACATTATATTTATTGATCCTGTTCTGACCTAAGACACTTGGAACAAGAGTGGACGGGGTTTTTGTGAACCTGCTGACAAAAGGTAACGACTAAGGTACCCATGTACATGTCAAAATACTTCCCAAAGGTCAGTGAATACCACAACCACTACACCAGAGGAAGCTCAACAAATCATGTTAAACCCAGATTCGGCTCAAACAAGGGACTAAACACGTTTCGCAATTATGCCACATCAATGTGGATCGCCCTACCCAAAGCTGTAAAGGAATGTGAATCCCTACCCACATTCAAAACCGCTCTTAAAGAGCACCTACGGGAGGCTGCAATTCGAAACTGGCCACCGTAAATGCCCAAAACCCCCACCAGCTCCTAATAGACAGTCTCCTCCCCACTGCATGTATATATTCCCTCCCCGCCGTATGTATATTTTTCTCCCACCCACCCACCCCCTCCTAATGTACAGACCCCTCCCCATCATATGTATACACTCTGTCAGGATCTAGGGGCAACAGTACTGTATATTTGAATACCGTTTATGTCACAAATGTATCAGTACTAAATACCTATATGTCCCTATGCCATAAATGTCATGTATGTTGTGTATGTCATAAATGTCTATATGAATTGAAAATGGGGGACCCTGATGTAAACAAAATCAAACGTCTTTCTCAGGTCTGCATCCCCTTAACAATTGTGTGTATTGAGCCGTACTGTATTGTACCCATTCTGCAATCTGTTAAATAAAGCTTTCATTCATTCATTCATTCTATGAAATGACCCCCCCCCCCCCCCCCCCTTGGTGGCTTTGTGAATACTGAAACATTCCATATAGTCGTGTTTACCTTTGACTTGGAAATAATATAGGTTTCAGGCGAGCAGCCGTCACGAAAATATGCATGCTGCACAAAACACGTCATAACTCGCTTTCCAGAAAAACAGGACGATTTTTAGCAACGAACGAAGGCATGTAGAAATAAACAGATTTTCCCCTGTTGGAGTATAAATAGTGCCTGTCAAATGAGCCATACTATTGTCTCCATAGCTATGATCTAGAATATACGATGGGTCTGCAAACATCGTGAAAATTGTCAAAAAAGCTGGCTCCAGGGAGTAAAGATGGAAAAACAGCGTGGCAGTCAAAGGTTAATATGATGCAGAAAACTACCCAATCTGGCAAGAGCCTGTCACGTGTACACGCCTGTCACCCCTGGCTGTCGCCTGTCGCACTAACAAATACGTCATCACAACAATGTGGAACCGCGTAACCGCCGTATTGACGAAGCCGAGAACAGCAGCATTCTCTTCGGATCAAATAACAAACTCAGCAAGGCCGACGGCTTCTCAGTTACAGTGAGTGACAATATTGTCACAAGGAAAGATGAAATTACATACTTAGGTTCCATCCTAGAGGCAAATCTTTCCTGTGACAAAATGGCATCCAAGGTAATAAAAAAAGTCAACCAACGAACTCGATTCTTGTACCGGATCTCCTCTCTGGTAAACAAGAATACCCTGAAGGCAGGAGCACTCATTCAATCTCAAAACAAACTGGTCAGACTACCGCTTGACCTTACTCCTAGAACCCACCTCACCCCTGCCCACTTTGACAACCTAGGATGGCTTAGAGTAGACGACAGAGTACAGCAACTTGCAATGGGCCTGGTCTACAAGATACACTACACGACCAAGGTACCCATGTACATGTCAAAATACTTCCCAAAGGTCAGTGAATACCAGGATCACAACACCAGAGGGAGCTCCACAAATCATGTTAAACCCAGATTCGGCTCAAACAAGGGACTAAACACCTTTCGCAATTATGCCACATCAATGTGGAACGCCCTACCCAAAGCTGTAAAGGAATGTGAATCACTACCCACTTTCAAAACCACTCTCAAAGAACACCTACGGGAGTCTGCAATTCGAAACTGGCCCCTGTAAATGTCCTAACCCAACCCCCTCCAATGTACAGTAAATTACCAAGTATGGTTTTGTCAATATTCCAATGTACAGTTGTGCTTGTACAGTTGTACAGTGTCCCCCACCCACCCCTCCTACCCAACCCCCCACCCCACCCACCCAACCACCTCCAATATACAGTCCCCCCCCACCCACTGTTTTGTATCACAAACAGTACTGTATTTGCAAATATGGTATGTCATAAATGTATAGAGGTAGCAGTACTGTCTATCTGTATGTCGTGTATGTCATATATGTTATGATGAATTGAAAATGGGGGACCCTGATGTAAACAAGACAAAAGTCTTTCTCTGGTCTGCATCCCCTTAAAAATGTTATGTATTGAGCTGTACTGTACCCATTCTGCAATCTGTTAATAAAGTTTTCAATCAATCAATCAAGTCTGCTCACAGGTACCTGTGGCTAGACTGCTCACAGGTACCCGGAAGAGAGCTCACATCACCCCTGTACTTGCCCCCCTTCACTGGCTCCCGGTGCGCTTTAGAATAGACTTCAAGTCAAGGTCCTTTTATTGGTTTACAAAGCCCTAAATGGTAAGGCCCCTGCTTACCTAGCAGACCTCATCACCCAACGCCAGGGCCCTCAGATTGGCTGATAAGGGTCTCCTAACCACCTGTAGGTCTAACTTCAGGTCTAGGGGGGGACGTGCTTTTGCGGTCGCAGCCCCTGACCTCTGGAACAGCATCCCCATGTCCATTAAATCTGCCCCCTCCATCGAGTCTTTTAAATCAAAACTCAAAACCCACCTATATTGTTTTTTTTATACTTTTCTTTGTTCTTAGCTTAGCTATGTGAAGCACTTTGGTTGACAATCGTCATGTTTAAACATGCTATATAAATAAATGTGATTGATTGATTGATTGATTGATTGATTGATTTATTGATTGATTGATTGATTGAATCAATCAAGCACTAGCCTGGACCGCTCAGAGTCAGACTCTACGGCGTAGGCGTATGAACATTTAAAATAATTTTACGTTAAAGTCAGTACTGACTCAGACGGTAAAAATCCGCCCGGTTTGAAGAAGCAAGTCCGTACATCGACGACGTCGACAGCAAACCACATTGAAAATAAGCAAAAAAAGCACACCTCTCTAGTTTCAGTTTAGTTTGAGTTAACTATGGCTCTGTCTCCTGGTGGTTCTGTCTCCTGGTGGTTCTGTCTCCTGGTGGTTCTGTTTCCTGGTGGTTCTGTCTCCTGGTGGTTCTGTCTCCTGGTGGTTCTGTCTCCTGGTGGCTCCGTCTCCTGGTGTCTCTGTCTCCTGGTGTCTCCTGGTGTCTCTGTCTCCTGGTGTCTCTGTCTCCTGGTGTCTCCTGGTGTCTCTGTCTCCTGGTGTCTCTGTCTCCTGGTGTCTCTGTCTCCTGGTGTCTCCTGGTGTCTCTGTCTCCTGGTGGCTCCGTCTCCTGGTGTCTCTGTCTCCTGGTGTCTCCTGGTGTCTCTGTCTCCTGGTGTCTCTGTCTCCTGGTGTCTCCTGGTGTCTCTGTCTCCTGGTGTCTCTGTCTCCTGGTGTCTCTGTCTCCTGGTGTCTCCTGGTGTCTCTGTCTCCTGGTGTCTCTGTCTCCTGGTGTCTCTGTCTCCTGGTGTCTCCTGGTGTCTCCTGGTGTCTCTGTCTCCTGGTGTCTCCTGGTGTCTCCTGGTGTCTCCTGGTGTCTCTGTCTCCTGGTGTCTCCTGGTGTCTCCTGGTGTCTCCTGGTGTCTCTGTCTCCTGGTGTCTCTGTCTCCTGGTGTCTCCTGGTGTCTCTGTCTCCTGGTGTCTCTGTCTCCTGGTGTCTCTGTCTCCTGGTGTCTCTGTCTCCTGGTGTCTCCTGGTGTCTCTGTCTCCTGGTGTCTCTGTCTCCTGGTGGCTCTGTCTCCTGGTGGCTCTGTCTCCTGGTGGTTCTGTCTCCTGGTGGTTCTGTCTCCTAGTGGCTCTGGTTGGTGTCTAACATTTTTATACTGCCACTCCATGCGACCCCAAGAATGTATGTTGATTTTATGTGGTTTGCTGAGTTGTGTGTGTGTTAGAATCTCTTTTCTCATTCTCTTGAGAGTTTCAATATATATGTGCGTGTGTGTATGTGTGTGTGTGTGCGTGTGCGTGTGCGTGTGCGTGTGCGTGCGTGCGTGCGTGTGTGTGTGTGTGTGTGTGTGTGTGTGTGTGTGTGTGTGTGTGTGTGTGTGTGTGTGTGTGTGTGTGTGTGTGTGTGAAATAATATAAGCTTTAAACCATGTTACCACCAGGCAGAGGTTGTTTTCAGCTAGCAGCTCTCAGCAGATGTCTGGGGGCTCTGGTACCTCTGGCTCCCACTGTTGCTATGCAACTCTTTAAAACCTTGTTTGAAGCCCACAGCTAGTTTGCTAAAATGTTGAAATGTTTTGAACTTTCATCTCTCCGTGCACACTGTGCACCACACACACACACACACACACACACACACACACACACACACACACACACACACGCACACACACACACACACACTCTGCTCTCTGCACTAGAGAGCAGTGTGTCCTTTTCATTTTACATATTGTGGGGGGAAAACAGCAAGGCACTACAAGGCAGGTCCCCAGCCGAATTTAGACTATAAAATACCATCAGCACCAAAGAGGAGGGGTTCATTTAATTGCTTGTGGGGAGCAACATAGGGGGGTGGGGAGGGGGGGGGTGCACAGTGAAACTCTGCTGTTGCAATCTACTACTGTAAAGATTTGAGTGCTGTTGAACTTCCCTCTTTTTTTGCAGCAACTGCTAAAACACTTGCTAGTGGTAAGGATATGTGTAAGTTTGACAATTAATTGATACCATTTTCAGATTGTTGTTTGAATAAGCTAGTGTAACCGGTGTCGTATTGCTTTGCGTTGTGTTTCGATTCGACCCCTTAAGGGATCGCTCTGAGTTGAACCCCGGTCTCCCGCGCCGCGGGCGGCATCACAGACCACTATACCAAGAGGTGAATTCACTTCTTGGTAATGTGTCTGGATGCCTCTGGGGAGTGAGTTTACTTGCAGTACCGCTTAACGTCCACAGCCACTTCACTACACTGTCCATCGTGACTGTGGATAGACACGCGGTACCTCCGTTACACTAGTAGTCTTGTCCTGTCTGCCTATTTGCATAATTATAGTTAACCCCTTAAGTTTACCCCACATTTTTGCAGAAAACTAAAGTGATTTACATACCTTTTTTGCAAAGCTTTACTTTATACTTTATACTTATAGCACATGCATGAGTCTGGTCTATTTTGAAAGGTAACATTCTGAAGTTGCTAAAGCGATACAGATAAATCACTTTGAGTGCTAATGTATTAGAGAAACAGAGGTTTGAACACACTGAAATAAAATATTTTATATCAGCGGTGACTGGTCAGTTCAGGACCATTTACAACCGGACATGGTCACTCGTCGGAACGGTTTGTCAAATGACGCTCACCGGATGTTTCGTCTTGTAACTCGAGAATGGTGAGAATAGGTTGAGTGTGGTGATGAACGAAAGGCGGCACGATCCGAGCAGTGATAAAGCAATACATTTTGGAAAGTTGAATTTGCCGCCTTTCGATCGACACCTCACTCGACCTATTGCGTGATTCGAAACATCCGGTGAGCGTCATTTGACAAGCCGTTCGGACGAGTGACCACATCCGGTTGTGAGCGGTCCTGCACTGACCAGTCACCGCTGATGGCAAAACATTTTGACCAGCGTTGTAGCCAAGGAGCGTCTGCTCCGAAAGCGATCCCACATGGGCGCTGAGCACTGGCGAAGGTGACGCAAGAAGATGAAGAAATCCTTTGTTTTGACGAGAGCATGGCAGCGGACAGCCATTTTGGATAATCATGCCGGTACACACATTACAAAAACCTTTGTAAAACATTCTCTGTGGGTTTTTTATAAACTTTTGACCTGTACTACAGTACATAAAACTTCAAGCTATGGAACCATTGTGTTTTCCAGCTCCTATACCTCTCAGCTGGAACTTGAAAACAGGTATCTGGCAACCAGTAAAAAGAAATGTGAGTACACAAAACGTTTACTTCAGTGTGTTCAAACCTCTGTTACTCTATTTCATTAGCACTCAAAGTAATTTTTCTTTATTTGTATTGTGTAAGAAACTTCAGAATGTTACCTTTCAAAAGAGACCAGACTCATGCATGTGCTATAAGTATAAAGTATAATAAATCACAAATGACTTTGGGTATGCAATCGTCAAAAGAAATAAAAACCCGATCCTTAAGAGGTTGGATCATCCCAAAACAGAACTCATTGATTGAAATAACTTTTTTTGCAAACCAAAACAACATACTTTTTTTTTGATCCACTTTTTCTCCCATTTTCTATATTTTCTCCCATCTCAATTTCGTATCATCCAATTCAACCCTCCCCTGTCACGGACGCTGTTTCTTGCCTCCCACAAGCCGGCTGCAATGTGGACTAAGTCATACATAGCACAAGTCCCCTCCGGTACTTGAGGTAACAGCAGTCACATCTTTTCACCTGCGCAGCTCGGTCTCTCAGTGGCGAGGAGTAACGCGTGGGAGGCTCACGCTGCCCCAGACACTTCCTGATTCTACTGCGCAGGCGCACCAACCGACCTGTAGGAGTCGCTGTCCACAACGCCCGATCCCCACCCATCAGTTTCCCACCCCCTAATACGGCCAATGTGTATTAGTACGGACGACCAGCTAAACTGAAAGCAAATGTGGAGCGCTGGACTCGAACTGATGAGCCCAGCGTCTCCAGCATTTCGTGGCGAGCGCCTTGCCCACTACGCCACGTAGCCGCCCCAAAACAACATACTTATACTTATAGCACATGCATGAGCCTGGTCTCTTTTGAAAGATGATGTTCTGAAGTTCCTTATTCCAGAAAGAAAATTCAATTTTAGTGCTAACGTAATAGAGTAACATAGGTCTGAACTTGAGTTGTATAAAAACTTGTTACTCAAGTTTTTCTGTAGTAGTTAGTAGTCCACAGGTAGTATTTCCCCAGAAGGTGGAATGGCTTACAAATCCAGATGGACCCATAGCTTGAAGCCTTATGTAGTACATCTCCAAATTTCATAAAGATCCATTCAGAAATGAGTGATTAGGAGTGATTTTTGTAAACTGTGTACAATGGAAAACTCACTTTTCTCAGACTTCAATTCATTCTCTTCCTGTCTTTGCTCGTTAGTTTTTCACCTAGATCCTAGATCATCCATCCCCAGATGGGGTATCATTGGAAAGCCACACTCATTAGCTACAACCCTCCACAATCATTTTTGAGATCGGATATAGATTGACAGAACTAGAGCCCCAAGAGTCGGGAGTGGTATTTTGTATAATACCGTGTACTTTGCACAAGCCTCAAATACCGGCATGTAACTCGATAACCGCTGAACGGATTTTGTCACTATTGACAGGCAACAAATAAGCCTTCAATTCGATATATATATATTGTATTACAAAATATGCACACCCGAGCCACTAGGGGTCGCCAAAGTACCAGTGGGAAAATCATCCTAAAAAGGTCCCACCGGCGGGTCGTTGCGTGTTATTAATGAAATATCAGTTTAGGAATTATATTCATATGCTAGCGAATTTCGACCGGATATAAATCCGAGCGGCCATTTTTCTGTAGTTATTATGATGAAGGAAAGACAGGGCTTTCGATGAGCATCAGAATTTTGAAAAACGACATTACCCAGCTCATGCCAGCTTCTGTCAATCAAATTACTTGTGGAATAACTTTTTTTATTTCTCTTATTTTTCGGGATTATCTATTATTTAAATAATAGGTTTCAATATGTAAACATTAATAATACAGAATCACATCTTAGAATAGTAACTTGTGGTGTTCCACAGGGAATCCGTATTGGGACCCAAGTTATTTATACTTTATTTAATTACATTTTTACAGCATCGAATATTTTGAAAATGGTTACGTTTGCTTATGATACTGATTTACTTTGTTCAGGGGAGGACATGAAATAATTATTGAATACAGTAGAAAGGGAATTGATCAAGTTAAAGACATTTTTTGATAGGAATAAGTTCTCTTAATGAAAACAAAACTAATGTATGGTATTTGGTGGTGTTCCTACCGACTGAAATTAAACTGAATTTAAATGGAACTGAAATTGAAATATATATATTGAGTATATGAAACAAAATTCTTAGGTGTGATTATAGATCACAAACTCTGTTGGAAGCCACATATACAATATATCAAAGGTAAATTTGCCAAATCTGTTGGCATTCTGTACAAAACAAGAATCAGAAATGTTTGCATAAATTATGTTTGCATAAAAAGAAAGAACAAATGGAAATTGTATTCTATACATGTATACATCATGGTTTCTTCCCTTTACTTCCTAAAATGTCTACGCGAACCCAGGGGGCTGGAAGGGTGAAGCGACCGCCAGATCAGAGGAAGAGACTGTCACAACTCCCAGCAGGCAGGCTACACAGTACATGACTATAGGCTACTAATCGATATACTGAAAAGACACTTTTTTACGCCAGTGTGGGAATTCGTATGAACTGCTGATGCTCTTTCCTCAAATAAGATCAAATAAAAAGTTGGTCACAAAAAAATGAAATGTTTGCATAAATTGTATTTTTCACTTGTTGTGCCATACATGTGATATGTGACTCGGAATGGTCTAGGCCGACTTGTGACGGCAAGTTACATTCCTCAAAAATCGCGAAAATGACTCGCACTTCAGAAATAGGTAAAAATAGAAATATTGCTTTTTAGACTGCTTTCAAATGTTCTTTCTCTGTTCCCTTATTTGCTAAACTTGTAAATTAGTTAATTATTGTTAGATTGTCCGACAGTATGTGTTCCGATGCTTGGGAAAAATACTACAACGGCGGGGGTGCTCTGAATGGGGTGTGGTCTGGCGTGTGCAAGTGTTATTCATTCATTCATTACAGGTACTTGAGAGAGGTGTTGAAGCACACACAGACAAATAGCTCTGCTTTCATCATAGCAGAGAGAACGGAAACGTTTGAAAAACGTTGCATAGTGTAACATTAAGTTACACTTATATCTTAACATTATAGCAACTTAACTTGTGTTCCGCGGGGAACGACCGTTCATCACTACATACAACTTGGTTTAATCCAAACGTCCATTCAAAACTGTGTATTATGAAATAATTCTGGGATGTCTGACTATTTCCCTATGCAAAATGGCAATGCTATGGACAACACAGCGCCATTAGTGTATTATTAACCAGAGACCAGCGCCTCTCTATAGGTCTATATAATTTACCTGAGTCGGCCATTCTGTCACAGACATTAAACAATAGTCTGTTATAAATCACATTTAAAATGTTAGGAATTTTATGAGCGAACAAATTTAGTTAGATTGGATTTAATGCTACCTAATGTCACAATAAATTAATTTAATCAAGTACAGTTGAGGGGGTGGGGGGTTCCTTCTTTTTGTTTGGCGTTTAATTAACACCCAATGTTCAACCCTGAAATATCCCTGGTATATCAGTCAAACTACCATAAATAACAGGCTGTGCAACTACATTTTTGGATATAGACTATACAGAAGGTTAACCTTTCACTACCACACTACAGAAGGTTAACCTTTCACTACCACACTACATATGGTTAACACTTTCACTACCACACTACAGAAGTATAGTGGTTGCAGTTTGCACGGTCACAAGACAAAGTCATTGTAATAACAAAGGCCCTCAGACTGGAAAGCTGCCAGGTGTTAATTGCTCTAGAGAGAGGGGTGCCATGGATTACAATGAATTCTGGGTAGTTGTAGTTGTTTTACATTGTAAGTGAATAGCCCGCTTCTCTATTGAAGGCCCTTTATCTCTGAATATGTTTTGTGATATCACCATGATTCATAGGAAATAGCTTGAAAAGTATCCCACCAAAATGTATAGGCAAAAATAAGCATGTGCTTCAGCCTATTCCTTTTTTCGGTCATTGTGTTTGGATTTTGTGTGTGAGCTTACTTTGAATATGTACATTTGTGATTTCTTCTTTTTGTAAGTCCACACAAGTCAGTTTTTGATTTGTTGTAAACAAAGACCGAAAATAAACTATTCATTCATTCATTCATTAAAAATGGCGGATCAGTTTCCATAATAGAAAATAACTGTATTTACAGTAGATTTCATTCATGGCTCTTGCTCCACGCCTGGTGATACTAAATCCAGATTGAACTCTGCCATTGGAAAGAGTAGTTTTGTGACAGTTTTTCATGTCTGATCATTTTTAGCATGATGTTATTCACTGTCAAAGATGTAAAGAAAAATCGCAATTTATATTATCCTTTGTTTCATCACAATTTACTCAAGCCTAGTAACAGACACAATATTTCTGACACTGGGAATACATTCCCTGAGGTCCATAGATGTCCCTAGATACCAATACCATGCAAATGGCATTGTAGAAGTGGATCAATCTTCCATTTACTTGGGTATGTACTTTTAGGCAAATTTTCTGAAAATATGGCTTGGGCCTAAGAGGTTAAGTGCATCATACTCATACTTCGTACTCCCAAGCACCAGAATTCAATAATATGTCATACAGAATATATATTTGAAAAATCTACAGATGAATGGAATAAAGAAGGTATAGCCAACTTTTGCACTTGTGCGTGTATCAGTGTGAAGTCATTCATTGTAGTACACCAGTAGTAGTACACCAGTCACGCAGACAACCACCTTGTTTGTAGGCAACACAGATGTCACTAGCTTGCAGATTTAGACATCATCCTTTTGATGTCTATCAGTTTTGAATGAATGATGCCAGCCCCTGTGTTCTGTAATTATGCATAACTTAGTTAGAAGGATAATGAGCGAGCTAAGCAGTATTGTGCATATTAGATTAGATTCAATGTTATTGTCATTGCACAGGGTACAAGTACAATGGCATGTGGTTAGATGCACAATGATCTTCTTTTGAATAATTAAGTTTATCCTCTTGTAATATCTCAAGGGTGGATAATCAAGTGCTGGGTTAAAGGTAGAATCCGTAATTTCGTCAAACAGCGACCTCTAGGCTGAAGAGCCCCGCTTGGTACTGCACTTTGTTGTTTTCATTTTGTAAACAAAGCGCAATAAGAGGGTCTCTTTTGCCTAGAGGTCGCTGTTTGACAACATTACAGATTCTACCTTTAATTTGCATTTCCAAACGGATCAATCTTTGCTTTGTTGATAAGACAGATTCTAGGTTGTGTGATTTCCAGGAAAGCTGTAGAGAACATGCTCACAACGGACGCACGGAACGCCTCTGAGGTTTTGTATCTCACCGTTTAAGCAGAAGTATAAACTGATCTTTAGCATCCAAACCAGTATAGCTACTGTACATACAATTTGCACTGAAAATAAAAGTGGGACAAAGAAAAAGGGTACAGACACAATGAACTAAAACCCAAGAGATGAGGTCTTGAATCAGAGATGAATCAGAGGCGACGGATGGTTTGGCTCTGCTTACGGGAGATGAGGTATTCATCAAATCAGAGGCCGGGAATAGTTAGACTCTGCTACAGGAGTTGAGGTAGTCGTCCAGTAAGAGGCCGGGGATGTGGTTTGACTCTGGATCACTGGGATTAGACCATCTCTGTCTGCTGTCAGTGCAGACTGGCTGTGGTATGGCCCAGGGACACATGAATGTACACACACACACACACACACACACACACACACACACACACACACACACACACACACACACACACACACACACACACACACACACACACACACACACACACACACACACACACGCACACACACGCACACACACACACACACACACACACACACACACACACACACATACGCACACACACACACACACACAGAGGGGATCCTCCATGTAGGGATCAATGTAAACATCCTACAGTGATGGAGGTTTATCCAGCCTTGTGAAGTAGAGCAGCTTAACACAGGCTCTCTGATAAGCACTAGTAGGAGAGGAGAGGAGAGGAAAGGGAGAGCAGAGGGGAGGAAATGAGTGGAGAGGAGGAGATGGGAGGAGAGGGTGAGAGTAGAGGAAGAAATGGTAGGAGAGGGGAGGGGAGATGAGAGGGAATGATAGGAGATAAGAGGAGAAGAGAGGGGGAGAGGGGATATGAGAGGTGATGAGAGGAGAGTGGAGGGGGAGAGAGGAGGAGAGGATAATGGGTGATGGGAGAGGGGGAGGAGAGGAGAGGGAGACAGGAGGAGAGGAGAGGAGAGGAGAGGGAGATAGGAGGACAGGAGGATAGGATAGGAGGGGATATATAAGAGTAGATTAATGTAACCATGAGGCTTAGGGTATATAACAGACAGACAAAGCAATTCATATTAAATATAATTATCTTTATTGAATATTGGAATAGAATAATAAGTTGACTTTAATACAAATATAGTTGTCCCGAAATATGTAATAAAAAGAGAGACAGACTGAATCCACACTACTGCTTTTTCAGCTCCAGCGTAAGAGCGGTAGACCAAAGCGGCATTCATTTTATCCAACCATTCATAAAAAATAGCGCTTGACCCCCCAGTGAACACTGGACATTTTCTCTCCTTTGGCAGGTATACAATCCGTTCCCTGGGACCAACAGTTAGACTCTCACCCCTCACATGCCCCCGTCCCCCCCCCGTCCCCTGATTACCAGAGGACTGAGTATACAAGGGAGATTGATTCCCGTCCAACTTCTGTACTAAAGACTCATTTTCATTTTTCAACTGGCTGATGGCCTCTTTATCAGACTGCACTCTGGCTTTCAGAGCAGCAAGTTCATCTTGTAAACCTTCACACTCATTTTCATGGTTTCACAAAGCCACCTTAAACAGTTGTGTTGCGTCACTTCACCAACGGTCCTCTTGTCCACCCGGCCGGCAGGAAACTGTTGTGATGAGTCTCCTTGAGTCTTCTGTTGACTGACTCCCTGGCCTTTCTTCTTGGACGCTGTGTGGTCACTGCTTTTGGCCACTCTTGTCCCTAAATTCTCACCCTGTATGCAAGTCCAACCTGTCTCTCTATGTACCGCTATAAATACCCGAAGCCTAGGTCACAAAACCAAATTAAATCCTGTCAACTGCGCCAAACTGTAACCATGAGGCTTAGGGTATATAACAGACAGACAAAGCAATTAATATTAAATATAATTATCTTTATTGAATATTGGAATAGAAGAATAAGTTGACTTTAATACAAATATAGTTGTCCCGAAATATGTAATAAAAAGAGAGACAGGCTGAATCCACACTACTGCTCACCCTAACCTAAAATAGCCAAAGCAGTAACCACCTGTTGACCACCACCTGTTATGACATGGAAATGGAACAATGAATATCCAAGCATAATATTCATAATATAACATACTTAAAATGCTGCTTGTTGCACACTATAAAAGGCGAACACTTATAATCACCATTTAGCTTCACCACATTTATCATAAAATACTCACACATAATCACATAACGATACAATGGAATGCATGGCAATAGACACAAACGAGAGAGAGCTTAAACTTACACGTTGAATGACTGAATGAAACACCCGGCGTAGTAAACGCCACACCCAGCACACACCAGGACCGCAACGGTACTGTGAGGATTGGTTCATTCCCCGACACACGCTCCGCTCCTTTAAGGTACTGTGTTGATTGATGCATTCCCCACCACACGCTCCGCTCCTTTAAGGTGCTGTGTTGATTGGTGCATTCCCCGCCACACGCTTTTGGAGCAAGTATCAATTCCAGCGCGCACCTGTCATAGTTTTTGATTAGCACCCCAGAGGCTTTTTATACTGGGACTTCCCTTCAATCGATGTCGGGTCGTTTTGGAATACAACTGCTTTTGCCTGCTTTTTCCCCGTTGCTGTGCCTCGTCTTCTTTCCCTCCAGGACTTTCTGTGGAGATCCGCTGAGGAGAACCTTGTTCCCCGTTTGGAGCTGCGCCTCGTTTACCCGCTTTACGCGTTTGCGCTTGGGTGAGTTGGAACCAAACCCCTCTGGATTATTCTGTCTGTGTGTGTGACGAACACCGAAGATTATCATTTTTGCTTGCACTGGACTCAGTTGAAGTGTGTGTTTTGAAGAGACACTGAAGATATCATTTCTGTTTGCACTAAACTCAGCTAACTTGTGTGTTGTGGAGAACACTGAAGATTGTTACTGTTCATTGGTTCTGGACACAGCTAAGGGAGGAGGGAACCACACTGCCTCTGTGTTTCGTTGGACTGTTATTGATATCTCTCTCTCTCTCCGTTTTCCACCTCGAGTTAAAGCTGGGAGTATCTGCAGAGCCGCTACAACGTCAAATACCGATTCCCCACTGCTATCACCAGGAGGATCTGCAGAGCCGCAGAGAACTCTGCCAATGGCAGTCTCCCTTGTTGTTTCATAATTGTTACTTTACCCCTTTTGTGACTCTGTAAATAAATACGCCCTAGTATTTGGCTAACTCTGAACTTCCTGTCTGTGCCGTGCGATTGAGGTCGGTTCAAACCCTAACATTACGACCCGACCATGACGACCTCAGCCGACACAGTCAGAACAGCGTTGGCGGTCCAGATTGAATTAACCAACGACCACAGCCTACAGCTAGGTGCGGCTGCGGCTGCTGTACAGGAGCTCCGAGACCAGGTCCTGCCTATTCAGGAGTCCCTTGGCTCTCTGGCTAGCCTGCAGACAGCCCAGGGTAATCAGCAGACTAATATTCTCCACCAATTACAAGCGCTGAGTGAAGCCGTTAACACCTTGCTTGTAACCCCACCTACTACAGGAGCCTCGGCCGGAGCATCACTCGCAGCCGTGGCAGGCCCCGCGCCTCCCGATCCCGCACCTCGGTTGTTCAATGGTAACTTCGAGGATTGTGCCACATTCATCATGCAATGTGAGTTGGTTTTTCATCATCAACCCAGCCGATTCACTTCAAGGGGAGCCCGAGTGGCTTACATGACTAACCTGCTCTCAGGTCGGGCAGCACAGTGGGTTACTGCCTGCTGGGCAATGGGGGCTGATTTCTGTTTTTCCTACCCAGACTTCGTGGCAGAGCTCCGCAGGGTTTTCCACCACCCAGCCCGTGGCCAGGACCCTGGAGCTCGGTTGGGCACCTTCCGGCAGGGCAGTGGCGGGGTCACCGACTACGTGCTGGAGTTCAGACTGGCGGCAACGGAGAGCGGTTGGAACGATCAAGCGCTTCGTCTCACCTTCATGAGGGGGCTCAACGACGCTGTCCCGGTTACACTCCAAGGGGGCTCCAACCACTGAGGACCCGACTCCCATCCTCCCAGAGGCCAGGGTGGTAGGAGTAGTCACCTTGGGCATCGAGAGGGTGGTAAGGCGTGCCCTACGCTTCCATCGCGCTCCAGGCAATGTACCGGTTCATCGTCTCTTCGTCCCCAACTCAGTCCGGTCCCGGGTCCTCCAGTGGGGCCATACCAGCCGGTTCGCCTGCCACCCAGGCGTTCATCGCACGTTCTCCTTCCTGGCTCGTCGATTCTGGTGGCCCACCATGAGGAACGACGTCAAGGAGTTCGTACTGGCCTGTGCAGTCTGCACCCGCAGCAAGGCCTCCCACCAGGCACCCTCCGGGCTATTGCAGCCGCTTCCCATTCCGAGCCGCCCTTGGTCCCATGTGGCGTTGGACTTCGTCACGGGTCTTCCTTCTTCCCAGGGGAACACGTGCCTACTGACCGTGGTGGATCGGTTCAGCAAGGGGGTTCACCTCGTGGCCCTTCCCAAGCTTCCCTCGGCGGCCGAGACGGCGGACCTCCTGACACGCCACGTGTTTCGCCTCCATGGGTTTCCCCAGGACGTCGTCTCGGACCGGGGGCCCCAGTTCACTTCCCAGGTATGGCAGGCTTTTTGCAAGGGATTGGGGGCAACGGTCAGTCTTTCCTCTGGTTATCATCCCCAGACTAACGGACAAACGGAGAGGATGAACCAGAGCGTGGAGTCTGCTCTTCGGTGTGTGGCTGCCGAGAAACCCGCTTCTTGGAGCCGTTTCCTTCCCTGGGTCGAGTACTCCATCAACTCCATGGTCAGTTCCGCCACCGGCCTCTCACCTTTTGAGGTATCCCTGGGCTACCAACCCCCTCTTTTCCCTGCACAGGAGTCGGAAGTGGCAGTTCCCTCCGTACAGGAGCATCTCGACCGGTGCCGTCGGGTCTGGGAGATCGCCAGGACTGCGCTGCTCTGGTCATCCACCGGGTCCCTGCGCCGACGTACCACCCTGGGCAGAGGGTGTGGCTGTCCGCAAAGGACCTTCCGCTTCGGTCCTCGGCCAAGAAGCTCAACCCCCGGTTCGTCGGTCCTTTTGAGGTTCTGAAGGTGCTCAGTCCGGCGGCGGTGAGTCTTAAGCTTCCTGCGTCCATGCGCATTCACCCCGTTTTCCATGTATCCTGGGTTAAGCCTGTCTCTTTCAGTCCCCTGATGCCTCCTGCTCCGGACCCGCCTCCTCCCGAGATGGTGGACGGACACCCCCAGTGGCAGGTCCGCCGGTTGATGGGCGTTCGACGGCGGGGTCGGGGGTTCCAGTACCTGGTGGACTGGGAGGGGTACGGCCCGGAGGAACGGAGCTGGGTCTCCCGCCAGCTCATCATGGACCCCGACCTGATCACCGACTTCCATCGTGCTCACCCGAACGAGCCGGGTCGGGCTGGTCGCCGGGTGGCTCCCGTAGAGGGGGGGGTACTGTGAGGATTGGTTCATTCCCCGCCACACGCTCCGCTCCTTTAAGGTACTGTGTTGATTGATGCATTCCCCGCTGCACGCTCCGCTCCTTTAAGGTGTTGATTGGTGCATTCCACACCACACGCTTTTGGAGCAAGTATCAATTCCAGCGCACACCTGTCATAGTTTTTGATTAGCGCCCCAGAGGCTTTTTATACTGGGACTTCCCTTCAATCGATGTCGGGTCGTTTTGGAATACAACTGCTTTTGCCTGCTTTTTCCCCGTTGCTGTGCCTCGTCTTCTTTCCCACCAGGACTTTCTGTGGAGATCCGCTGAGGAGAACCTTGTTCCCCGTTTGGAGCTGCGCCTCGTTTACCCGCTTTACGGGTTTGCGCTTGGGTGAGTTGGAACCAAACCCCTCTGGATTATTCTGTCTGTGTGTGTGACGAACACCGAAGATTATCATTTTTGCTTGTACTGGACTCAGTTGAAGTGTGTGTTTTGAAGAGACACTGAAGATATGATTTCTGTTTGCACTAAACTCAGCTAACTTGTGTGTTGTGGAGAACACTGAAGATTGTTACTGTTCATTGGTTCTGGACACAGCTAAGGGAGGAGGGAACCACACTGCCTCTGTGTTTCGTTGGACTGTTATTGATATCTCTCTCTCTCTCTCTGTTTTCCACCTCGAGTTAAAGCTGGGAGTATCTGCAGAGCCGCTACAACGTCAAATACCGATTCCCCACTGCTATCACCAGGAGGATCTGCAGAGCCGCATTTTTTTTGTTGTTGTTTCATAATTGTTACTTTACCCCTTTTGTGACTCTGTAAATAAATACGCCCTAGTATTTGGCTAACTCTGAACTTCCTGTCTGTGCCGTGCGATTGAGGTCGGTTCAAACCCTAACATTTACCACTATTCCCCCAACCTGAGGGAAATCAGGACAGTCTGTATTATACTATGTATACCCAACAGTCTGTGCATGTAACCATAAACAAACGGAGCAAGCGATACCTTGGTATCGCCAGGCGCAAGCACAACGCCCCGCCTTGTCGCTGTTCACAGTCTGTCGCTCCCTGGGGAAGACCAAACATGGTATAAACAACTTGACAGTGCACCTAAACCTAGCGACATGACAATGCCATAATGATAAACGCTTTACACTATAGTTAAATTACTCACCAGGACACTTGAGTATTTACTCGCCACACTCTCTCATCTGGTAACATGCGTGGGAAAATGAATGCTGCCGTCAACGCCCGTTCCCAACTAGAAGTGTTTGTTTCAGCCGCCATCCGGCGAGGCGGAAATACACGCCGATGCCAGAGCCACACCCACAACCACAATACCCTCAGCTGGCCACATTAAGAAAGAGGAGGGGGACAGGAGAGATGAGGGGAGGAGAGGAGATGAGGGGACAGAATGAGAGGAGAGGGGAAGAGAAAAGATGGATAGGAAAGGAAAGAAAAGAGGAGGATGGGAGAGAATGGGAGAGGATGGGGAGGAAAGGAAGGAGAGGAGATGAATGTAGGTGGAGAGGCTCATTAATAAAGCTCCTGTCCTTTCCTCCCCTGGGGCTGTATTACTGATGCTACGCTCTAGAGGAACCCTGTATTACTGATGCTACGCTCTAGAAGAACCCTGTATTACTGATGCTACGCTCTAGAGGAACCCTGTATTACTGCTGCTATGCTCTGGAGGAACCCTGCAGGGAACAACACAGACAACATTTCTGTGTGTGTGTGTGTGTGTGTGTGTGTGTGTGTGTGTGTGTGTGTGTGTGTGTGTGTGTGTGTGTGTGTGTGTGTGTGTGTGTGTGTGTGTGTGTGTGTGTGTGTGTGTGTGTGTGTGTGTGTGTGTGTGTGTGTGTGTGTGTGTGTGTGTGTGTGTGTGTGTGTGTGTGTGTGTGTGTGTGTGTGTGTGTGTGTGTGTGTGTGTGTGTGTGTGTGTGTGTGTGTGTGTGTGTGTGTGCGTGCGTGCGTGCGTGCGTGCGTGCGTGCGTGCGTGCGTGCGTGCGTGCGTGCGTGCGTGCGTGCATGCGTGCGTGCGTGTGTGTGTGCATATCGCTGCGTGCATGCGTGTTTAGGGGAGAGTGTTTGATTTGTAGAGGTTTGGTGTGTGTGTGTGCATATGGCTGTTTGGATGTATGTTACGGGTGGATGGGAGTGACATTTAGATAATTTGTAAGTTGAAATTAAAAAGTTTGATATTCACTGATTAGCATAATTATCAGCGTATGTTGGCATTAGCGGAAACTAATGAAAAATAAATGTTGGCTGGATAGCAAACACCAAAACACTTTCATATCTAGTCTAGGGTTGTGTGTCATCACTCAGCTATTAAAGAAATAGTAACCCTTGATGGGTTCGGACTAGTCTGAATCACAGGATATATAGACTGTGGCTATTTCAGTCTGAATTATCCTCCCCTCCCACTATATTTTGCAAGGGCACCATCACTGCATCCTGGGCGTTGCGCTGCCCAGTATGATTGTGATTGATTTAAAACAAGCCAGAGTGCTTTTCCCCTATAGCAGAATGATAATAGGTTCAGCCAGACCTCTCTTCAGCGCTGGAACATTGCTAACATAGTGTGGAGAAAGGTCTGGTTACACAAGACTAGGTTCAGACTAATCAGAAAATGAATACATTTTAAAATTCCAATATCAAGAGGAGCTATTTTGCCTAGGGTCGCAGTTTGATACCATTACATATTCTACCTTTAAAGGGATAGTTTGATGATTTGACAGGATTTAAAGGTAAGTATTAAATGTTATGTTTTTACTGTAACCTGGACCAGATATAGTCACACCGGAGGAAAAGGTTTTTGCAGCTCACCAAAGTTGGAATATTAGCATTGTTAGCATGTCTCATTGAAGCCATGCGATATAACTACGCTTCTAGCTTACTGCTAGCTGTGTCCCATGGTTTTAGTGAGGAATGATATCAATGTTAACATACCATATTACAGAAACTGAAGGACAAAGAATATAAAAAAAGGGAAATAAATCAGTATCTTTCACATGTCTTCCAATAATCTTTTTGTGACCTTTACTTATCCAGGGATGGTTGACTCTTTTTCAGCAAGGTCTTAATGCGGACAAAAATTATGCAATAGCGTACCTCAACATACTGTATGTCAGCATAGTCATGTCCGCGCACCACTAAACTTTTCTGTCTGTGTGTATCTAGCGTCCGTGTACTAGTGTACTGGTGTCGTCCAAAATATGGCTTGGCATGCCTGCTGATCAAAGGAAATTGGTGGATCAAAGAGCTGGTATGGCTGGACTATGAAAGGCAAAGAACTAGTCTATGCACCCAGTACTTATACTTGAGTACAATACTTGTACTCAACACACGACTCATACACAGACTCACATGCTGGACAACAACACCCCTTTCCGACAACAGCCTTAACTGGGGCACGCACCGGTGATCTTCCCGAGCGGGGCTCTATTCATGTAGCCACGCTGTCAGACAAATAAGTAAGGGATAATGTATAGCTACGAGGTCATTGTCGCAAAATAATTAACCGACACGTAGTTTAAAATACCGAGCCGCTTCGGCGAGGTGTTTTAAACGTCAGTGAAGGTCAATTATTTTGCGACAATGACCGAGTAAAGCTATACATTATCCCGCTTATTACATGGCTAACTTACTAACAATATACCTAATTCATTTGACAAATCGCAGTTGTTCTGTGGCTCTGTCAGCCCAAATAAAGTGATTATTATTATCGCGGGCAGCCTCTGTTCTGGCTCCGCTGTAATCTACACACACTCCGCTGTCAGTGCAGCAGCGGCAGGTGTGTCTGATTTGCTGCACTGATGTGGGCTTGATTGCGAACAGCTGCGCACATCGGTCATTATTGTCCCACAGCGGTCATTATTGAAAAATAATGACCGCTGTCGGGGGGCTATTGACCAATCACAAGCAAGCATTTCGGCGAATGTGAAAACGCCATGTAATAATATAATATAATGAATGAATGAATGAATGATCATTGCATTTATATAGCACTTTTCTGGGGTGGAAATAGCCTTGTTTGTTACAAATGTACTTGTTACAAATGTACTTGTTTGTATTTTTAATTGTATATGACAAAAAGGTAATTAATCATTTGAAACTGTGTTCTCATTGATGGAGGGCAGAGTGACACATGTGTTCACTTCCTCCACTCAAATCTCCTCCACCAGCATGGGGGTTTTGAACCAGCCACCTTCTTGTCACAAGCCCACATCTCATCTCTCTGTTTCTCAAATGGCTGTCATCAACTTAGTCTTGGTTGACTAATAGTCATAGGACTTTGGACTTTTAGTTGATTTAAACTGAAAAAATTGTAACATTGTGTTTACCTCGTCGAAGAAGCTCTTTAAATGTTGTGATTATCATAGAAGTAATTTTTCTTTTTTTAAGGAATAACTCATTCAGTCTGTTAAAAAAAACATATCAAATGACTAACAAAAAGTTTAGTCCACACCAAAGGCCTCACATCTCACAGTCCAAAACAACAAAGCAAAAACACTCAGATGAATTGACCTGGAGGGAAGGCTGCAGAAGTAGCAGAAATTCAGCTGCAGGGTGACAAGAGGGCATGTCGACGTGAATATTAGACACACACACTACACTCTCTCATACACACTCATGTACATTACACTCACTCTCAAGTCTATCTCTGAGACACACATATGCACGCACGCACTCTGTCTCTCTCTCCCTCACACGTGTCCTACAGTAGGTCCTGTAATGACATGTCCTCGTCTTGTCCTCTGTGTAGATTGACTAACTGACTGTTAGCCGGCAGCTAGCTGATGACCGGGGGCCCATTCAGCACTGTCCAGCAGTGCACGTAATGGGAGTGCAAATGAGGCTAATGTGCTCTGGCTGCAGTGCAGGCTTTTACATATCAGGACCCAATTGATTTACCTGTGGTCCCCTCCGAGACATTGTCCAATAATACCCACCAAACAGTGCGGGAGAGAGTGGAGAATATGGACGTCTGAGCAGCATGCATTCTGGGAGGCCCGCAAGCCTAGTTAGTCATTATTTCACACAGAGCGAAGTAAGTATTTTTTACTCAAGTTTTTGATACTTGATTTTGATGTAGCTACTTGAGTATTATTTACTTTATGGAATAAAAAGAAAAAAATGTATTCTATTTATTTTGGGGTTTTCTGTATTTTTCACCCATCCCAATTTAGTCGTTATGCCAATTCCCTTCCTGGTCGTTGCACGCATTGCCTGGGGAGGGTGTAGAACTACCACATGCCTCCTCCAATACATGTGGAGTCGCCAGCCGCTTCTTTTCACCTGACAGTGAGGAGTTTCACTGGGGGAATGCAACACGTGCGGAGGTTCACACTATTTCCCCCAGATCCCCTCCCTGCTGAACAGGCGCCCCGACCGACCAGTAGGAGTCACAGTTTACAACGACCAGGACACATACCCCACCGGCTTCCCACCCACTAACATTGCCAAAAATATCTGAAAAAACATTTGCATTCGAAACATTATCATGAACAAAAATGGGTGAAGATAGCGTTGTTTCAAATTTGAAGCCTGCCATACCACTTTAAAGATAAGTCTACTGTATCTTTATTTTCGTTATTAATTACAACGATTGTGGCTGCAATTCTGAGTGGCTCATTGCACGTGGGAGGGTTCTTGTCACAGCTGCAGAATAGGCACAATGCACATATTTAAGATGTTCTCAGTGTTGGGATAACGCCTCATTCTGTATAAAACAATGCACCATGCAGGAAAGAGCTATTTTCACAATAGGCCGACTGCTTCACGGAACATTTTCTTTAAATTAAGTTACCTCACAGCCCTCACCTCCTAGTTGTGGGTGTCTTCTGAAAATAGCAATATGAACTGAAATGTGGAGATAATATCTGAAAGTTATTATTATTAAGAGTTTTGCTGAATATTTTCGAGGTTTTGACTGCTTGTGTTTTTTGTGGTAAAAGCGCGTCTGCATGGAGGCTGTCACATGACAGGGAGGCTGTCACATGGCAGGGAGGCTGTCACATGGCAGGAGGCTGTCACATGGCAGGGAGGCTGTCACATGGCAGGGAGGCTGTCACATGGCAGGGAGGATGTCACATGGCAGGGAGGCTGTCACATGGCAACATGGCAGGGAGGCTGTCACATGGCAGGGAGGCTGTCACATGGCAGGGATGCTGTCACATGACAGGGAGGCTGTCACATGACAGGGAGGCTGTCACATGGCAGGGATGCTGTCACATGGCAGGGATGCTGTCACATGGCAGGGAGGCTGTCACATGGCAACATGGCAGGGAGGCTGTCACATAGCAGGGAGGCTGTCACATGGCAGGGATGCTGTCACATGGCAGGGAGGCTGTCACATGACAGGGAGGCTGTCACATGGCAGGGAGGCTGTCACATGACAGGGAGGCTGTCACATGGCAGGGAGGCTGTCACATGGCAACATGGCAGGGAGGCTGTCACATGACATGGAGGCTGTCACATGGCAACATGGCAGGGAGGCTGTCACATGGCAGGGAGGCTGTCACATGGCAGGGATGCTGTCACATGACAGGGAGGCTGTCACATGACAGGGAGGCTGTCACATGGCAGGGATGCTGTCACATGGCAGGGATGCTGTCACATGACAGGGATGCTGTCACATGGCAGGGAGGCTGTCACATGACAGGGAGGCTGTCACATGGCAGGGAGGCTGTCACATGGCAGGGAGGCTGTCACATGGCAACATGGCAGGGAGGCTGTCACATGGCAACATGGCAGGGAGGCTGTCACATGGCAACATGGCAGGGAGGCTGTCACATGACAGGGATGATGTCACATGACAGGGATGTTGTCACATGGCAGGGAGGCTGTCACATGACAGGGATGCTGTCACATGACAGGGATGTTGTCACATGGCAGGGAGGCTGTCACATGGCAGGGAGGCTGTCACATGGCAGGGATGCTGTCACATGACAGGGAGGCTGTCACATGGCAACATGGCAGGGAGGCTGTCACATGGCAACATGGCAGGGAGGCTGTTACATGGCAACATGGCAGGGAGGCTGTCACATGGCAACATGGCAGGGATGCTGTCACATGGCAGGGAGGCTGTCACATGGCAGGGAGGCTGTCACATGGCAGGGAGGCTGTCACATGGCAGGGAGGCTGTCACATGGCAACATGGCAGGGAGGCTGTCACATGGCAGGGAGGCTGTCACATGGCAACATGGCAGGGAGGCTGTCACATGGCAACATGGCAGGGAGGCTGTCACATGGCAACATGGCAGGGAGGCTGTCACATGGCAGGGAGGCTGTCACATGGCAGGGAGGCTGTCACATGACAGGGAGGCTGTCACATGGCAGGGAGGCTGTCACATGGCAGGGAGGCTGTCACATGGCAGGGAGGCTGTTACATGGCAGGGAGGCTGTCACATGGCAGGGAGGCTGTCACATGGCAGGGAGGCTGTCACATGACAGGGAGGCATTGCCTGGGGAGGGTGTAGAACTACCACATGCCTCCTCCGATACATGTGGAGTCGCCAGCCGCTTCTTTTCACCTGACAGTGAGGAGTTTCACTGGGGGAATGCAACGCGTGCGGAGGTTCACACTATTTCCCCCAGATCCCCTCCCTGCTGAACAGGCGCCCCGACCGACCAGTAGGAGTCACAGTTTACAACGACCAGGACACATACCCCACCGGCTTCCCACCCACTAACATTGCCAAAAATATCTGAAAAAACATTTGCATTCGAAACATTATCATGAACAAAAATGGGTGAAGATAGCGTTGTTTCAAATTTGAAGCCTGCCATACCACTTTAAAGATAAGTCTACTGTATCTTTATTTTCGTTATTAATTACAACGATTGTGGCTGCAATTCTGAATGGCTCATTGCACGTGGGAGGGTTCTTGTCACAGCTGCAGAATAGGCACAATGCACATATTTAAGATGTTCTCAGTGTTGGGATAACCCCTCATTCTGTATAAAACAATGCACCATGCAGGAAAGAGCTATTTTCACAATAGGCCGACTGCTTCACGGAACATTTTCTTTAAATTAAGTTACCTCACAGCCCTCACCTCCTAGTTGTGGGTGTCTTCTGAAAATAGCAATATGAACTGAAATGTGGAGATAATATCTGAAAGTTATTATTATTAAGAGTTTTGCTGAATATTTTCGAGGTTTTGACTGCTTGTGTTTTTTGTGGTAAAAGCGCGTCTGCATGGAGGCTGTCACATGACAGGGAGGCTGTCACATGACAGGGAGGCTGTCACATGGCAGGGAGGCTGTCACATGGCAGGGAGGCTGTCACATGGCAGGGATGCTGTCACATGGCAGGGAGGATGTCACAAGGCAGGGAGGCTGTCACATGACAGGGAGGCTGTCACATGGCAGGGAGGCTGTCACATGGCAGGGATGCTGTCACATGGCAGGGAGGCTGTCACATGGCAGGGAGGCTGTCACATGGCAGGGAGGCTGTCACATGACAGGGAGGCTGTCACATGGCAACATGGCAGGGAGGCTGTCACATGACAGGGATGCTGTCACATGACAGGGATGTTGTCACATGGCAGGGAGGCTATCACATGGCAGGGAGGCTGTCACATGGCAGGGATGTTGTCACATGGCAGGGAGGCTGTCACAAGGCAGGGAGGCTGTCACATGACAGGGAGGCTGTCACATGGCAGGGAGGCTGTCACATGGCAGGGAGGCTGTCACATGGCAGGGAGGCTGTCACATGGCAGGGATGCTGTCACATGGCAGGGAGGCTGTCACATGGCAGGGAGGCTGTCACATGGCAGGGAGGCTGTCACATGGCAGGGAGGCTGTCACATGGCAGGGATGCTGTCACATGACAGGGAGGCTGTCACATGGCAGGGAGGCTGTCACATGGCAGGGAGGCTGTCACATGACAGGGAGGCTGTCACATGGCAGGGAGGCTGTCACATGGCAGGGAGGCTGTCACATGGCAGGGAGGCTGTCACATGGCAACATGGCAGGGAGGCTGTCACATGACAGGGATGCTGTCACATGACAGGGATGTTGTCACATGGCAGGGAGGCTATCACATGGCAGGGAGGCTGTCACATGGCAGGGAGGCTGTCACATGACAGGGATGCTGTCACATGACAGGGATGTTGTCACATGGCAGGGAGGCTGTCACATGGCAGGGAGGCTGTCACATGACAGGGAGGCTGTCACATGGCAGGGAGGCTGTCACATGGCAACATGGCAGGGAGGCTGTCACATGGCAACATGGCAGGGAGGCTGTCACATGGCAGGGAGGCTGTCACATGGCAACATGGCAGGGAGGCTGTCACATGGCAACATGGCAGGGATGCTGTCACATGGCAGGGAGGCTGTCACATGGCAGGGAGGCTGTCACATGGCAGGGAGGCTGTCACATGGCAACATGGCAGGGAGGCTGTCACATGGCAGGGAGGCTGTCACATGGCAGGGAGGCTGTCACATGGCAGGGAGGCTGTCACATGGCAACATGGCAGGGAGGCTGTCACATGGCAACATGGCAGGGAGGCTGTCACATGGCAGGGAGGCTGTCACATGGCAACATGGCAGGGAGGCTGTCACATGGCAACATGGCAGGGAGGCTGTCACATGGCAGGGGGGCTGTCACATGGCAGGGAGGCTGTCACATGGCAGGGAGGCTGTCACATGGCAGGGAGGCTGTCACATGGCAGGGAGGCTGTCACATGACAGGGAGGCTGCCACATGGCAGGGAGGCTGTCACATGACAGTGATGCTGTCACATGGCAGGGAGGCTGTCACATGACAGGGATGCTGTCACATGACAGGGATGCTGTCACATGGCAGGGAGGCTGTCACATGGCAGGGAGGCTGTCACATGGCAGGGATGCTGTCACATGGCAGGGAGGCTGTCACATGGCAGGGAGGCTGTCACATGGCAGGGAGGCTGTCACATGGCAGATACATCACTGCAGGCCCGACCGCCTCGCACTGCTGCCAACAAACGTCACAAACAAACAAAATAATAAAAATCACCTCCACACGACATTAAACCAATAATGCCTCAAATATTGACAGTCCTCGCTCAGCCCGGCAACGTCTCTCCCGGCTCGCACTTCATAAATCCGTCCCTCGACTGCAAGCAAACATGTCATGCAACACCACGCAGCATTACACCGGTAATGACCCACGTATTATGGGCTGTCCTAGAGCTCAAACCGAGTCGTATAACGTGGCGGCTGAGTGATGTGTGAAGTCACCTCTGACCTTGGCACCTGATTGGGCGTAACCTCTGACCCTGCTGGGCCTCCACATACGTCACGGCTGTCAAACAATCCTAGTCAATCAATCGATGAATCGGTTGATCGGGAACTCACTCTGACAGCAGGGTTACAGGCTAAGGAACAGCGAGATGGAAGATGACTGGATGCAAAGAGTTTACTTGTTACCGTCGGTCCAAATGAACCTCGACTTAACATGAAATTATCAAATGTAATTATCAAATTAATAAAGACTTGCACCTGTGACATCCATCAATGTTTAAAATCTAGAGCTGCTGTTTTTGATTTAGATTTAGATTGTATTACGGATCCCCATTAGCTGGTGCCATAGCAACCAGCTAGTCTCCCTGGGGTCCACACAAAAAAACATACAAAAACAATTATTATTGCAAAACAAAATGATTAAAAGTCAGTACTCAACACACAATGCATAATGAAAACTAACAATTAAGATGGCTAAAATTACATGCAAGCACAAAAACAGAAAACAAAATAAAATAAAATAAAAATCTAAACAAAATACAGCGTTAAATACAATTTAAGATTATTTTAAAAAGTGAATCTACTGTAAATGCAGCAGAGGTTTTGAGGCAGGTTATTCCAAAGAGTTAATGCTCTAAAAATAAAAGATCTCCTTAAAGCGTTGGTTTTTTGACCTGGCAAATCAAGCTGCCCACTACTGGAACCTCTAGTGTAATGCTCATGCACAGTATTACTAAAAACAATCTGTTTATGTATAAAAACTGCTCATGACCAACTTGAACAGCACAAGTATATTAAAAGACAATGTTAAGCCAAGAGAGCTTGCATGCATACTGCTCACATTAGACCTTAGTGAGCAGCCCAGTACCAACCGTGCTGCCCTGTTCTGAGTTGCCAAAATGAGCTTCATAGTACAATGTAGTTATTACCTTTATCAGTTCCTCACCAGAAAAAATACTGTATACCCATTAATTTGACTTTTCAACCAGTGTGCCTTGAAATTTCAGAGCAACGATTAATTTTCAGGTTTAGGCTTCAAATTCTTTTTTCTAAATCGCATGAATTTAAATTCAGCATAAATGCATAACTAACATTAGTTGTAAATACCTAATTTGTCCTCCATCCACATCCTCACATAGATTTCGGTCAGATGGGGAATAATGATACATCAAATGTCAGGACTCGAGCTGCTAGCAAAATCATACAAATGACTCCATCTTTTTTGTGATGCCAGAATGGACAGATTTCTTGCACAGAGATCATCCTAATTAACTAACAAAAAGGACCACCAAAAACACAAGATAAAAAAAACTGGCAACATTATGAAAATTATGTTGCATATCGTCACTTGGACTGTCTGGAGATGTCAAGAGCCCTCAACCCAAGTGCGTTTGACATTCAAGTAATTCACTCACTCACTCACTCACTCACTCACTCACTCACTCACTCACTCACTCACTCACTCACTCACTCACTCACTCACTCACTCACTCACTTACGCACTCACTCACTCACTCACTCACTCACTCACTCACTCACTCACTCACTCACTCACTCACTCACTCACTCACTCACTCACTCACTCACTCACTCACTCACTCACTCACTCACTCACTCACTCACTCACGCACGCACTCACTCACTCACTCATGCACTCACTCACTCACTCACGCACTCACTCACTCACTCACTCACTCACTCACTCACTCACTCACTCACTCACTCACTCACTCACTCACTCACTCACTCACTCACTCACTCAATCTGTGACATTAATGAGCTAATTACATCAATAGAGATGTTTCTGTTTTTCCAGTCCACTAATTATTACCTCATATAGCCAGATAATGCATCAGCTAGTATCTTTGTAAACTGAGAGTTCAATTCTACCCTAAAGCCTGTGTCTGATTTCCCAGTCTATTTTGTAATGACAGAGCTGTACATTCTCTCTCCTAACCTAATCTTACCTATAACCTAACCCTGACCTTAACTTAACCTGACCTATAACCTAACCTTAACCTTGTAGTGCCGAGAGATGGGAGACGGAGACGGTAGCTCGAGGTAGAGCGAACAGCATTTATTTAGTACACAAATACAACATGCTACGGCTACGTTGCGTGCAGACGACTGACCCGTGGTGGCAGGAAGTGCCACCTCCTATAATGTTCGGGCGGAACTCTTGTTCCTAACAATAGTTCCGTGGGTGAATTATGTACAATTAACAATCACTACACAAGCCCCCCCAGAATTCAACCATGGTCAAAATCTCCACGGCGGGGAGAGACAACGCCCCGGCCGCGGCGTGAGCGGACAACCCGGGGCGCGGCGCAAGCGATTGCGCCCTCCACGGCGCCCGGGGGCATGAACCGGCCACGGTGAGTGCGGAAAGCCAGGGGCGGGGAGGTAGGGGCGGCGCAAGCGCCCGTGTCCTCCCCGACACCCGGGGGCACAGACGTCGACGAGGCCAACGGCGGCTCCGTCGTTGGCGGGCCCCGTGGTAGCGGCGGACGGCCTCGGCGGGGGGAGAGGGCCAGCTCTAAGGGCTGGGAAATGTCTACGTGGGCGGGTTCAACCCTGCGGTGGTTGTACCCCACCTCAAAGGCGAGCCTTCGCCAGTCCTCAGGGGCCTGTGGGCTAGGGTGTCCGGTGGATAGGACATTCAGCAGCGTCGGACCCGAGTGACCAATCGCGACGTCCTCCGGGCGTAGACTGGAATCTGCAGTCCTGAGGGCCTGGATGTCGTGGTCGGAGGCCTGTTCCGAGCCCCTGTTGACGTAGTCGAGGTCCGGCTGTACAGCTCCGACGACGACGTTGGGCTTCTCGGCGACGTGTCTCGCGGCGCACTCGGAATCGTACGTGAGCTCTTGTCGTGCCGACCATGGCTCCGCTACCTTTGACTCGGAAAACGTGAGGGGTTCGTGGTCGGTGAAAGCTGTAATAAGGCCGCCGTATGTCGCCTCATCGCGGACACATGCCAACGAAGCCCGTGTCTGTGCGTTTATTAGGCGGCCATGTCTAATGTCCACGAGGAGACCGTGTGCACCCAGGAAATCTGCCCCGAGCAGTGGGAACGAAATGTCGGCCGTGATGCAGTCCCACGTGAACCGCTGGCCCCCAAAACACAGTTCCACGGTCCTTGTACCGTAGGTGCGGATAGGGGTATCGTTGGCGGTCGTCAGGCGTGGACCTCTATCATCGCCGGCGGTGTCCTCTATTGTCGCTGGCAGGACGCTCCTCTGAGCTCCGGTGTCGCAGAGGAATTTGCAACCGGAGAGTGTGTCTCTAATGAAAAGCAGCCGGTTCGACATACCTGCGCTCACCGCTGCTACTGGGCGCAGGTGCCTGCGTTTATGCGTTATGCCGAAAGTGCAAGGGGAACGGCATCTTGTCGCCCTCGCGCCGAAACGTGCGTGGTAATAACACAGGCCTGCGGCAGCGCTGCTCCTGATCTTCCTCGCCCCTCCCCCCTGCGGCGTGTAACCGCATGTCGAGGCTATTAGCCCTGGGGCAAAGTGTCGAGTGGCCAGGTAGAAGCGGTCAGCCTCTTCTGCTAAAGCACGGGGATCAGCAGTCGCTGTATTGGCAAGTGCCGTCTGCACGTGTGGCGGCATGTGCCTGAGAAACAGTTCGATAAACAGGAAATCAGGCGTTCTGCACCCAGCAGGTTTAACATCATCTCCATGTGCTCCGAAGGCTTGCTGTCCCCCAAGCCTCGTATAGCCAGCAAGCGTCGGGCCCGCTCTGACTGTGACAACTCGAATATTCTGAGCAGGTGCGTCTTAAACGCCTCATATTTATTCCGTGCAGGCGGAGCTGTTATGAAGCCTACCGTCCTCGCCGCTGTAGTGCTCCCGAGGCTCGAGACGACGTGGTAATATCTCGCGGCGTCGTCGTCAACCCCTCGTAGGGCGAACTGCGCCTCTGTTTGCGCGAACCACGCCGCCGCAGAATGCTCCCAAAACTCCGGCAATCGAATAATAGCGGCATCGTTTGCCATGTTCGGTTCGGTCCCTGATACTTCAGCGAGACCAATGTCGGGGTCACCAGTGTAGTGCCGAGAGATGGGAGACGGAGACGGTAGCTCGAGGTAGAGCGAACAGCATTTATTTAGTACACAAATACAACATGCTACGGCTACGTTGCGTGCAGACGACTGACCCGTGGTGGCAGGAAGTGCCACCTCCTATAATGTTCGGGCGGAACTCTTGTTCCTAACAATAGTTCCGTGGGTGAATTATGTACAATTAACAATCACTACAACCTATCCATTCCTTACCTATAACCTAACCTTAACCTAACCTTACCTATAACCTAACTTTACCCAGAAATTATCTTTTCGCTGCCTGGGGACTGTGTTTTTGTCCTCCATTGAAAAAGCCATACCTTATCAAGCAGTTTGTTGTCTGACATTTAAAATGTTATTGTTGACAGAATCCGGCTATAGGGCGACAATAATGTGGTCAAGAGGCATGGTTTCTATCTTTAGCCTTTAAGCGGCGTGGTTTATTCATTCACATGGTATGAGCAGCAGCACATGAGGTATCCTCTCACTGAGAGGCTGGTGGAGAAAGAGGTAGAGGGGGAGGAGACATCTCTATTTATACTTGCCACCTGGTGGTATCTTGAGTGGCTCCGCCTAGAGCGCCCTCTAGTGGAAACAGTTATATATGCAGTTAGACAGTTACTAACAATCCTACATAGAACCTCTAACCTCAACAGTTATAGTTAAAGGTGTGTCTTATAAAAGGCCTTTTCCAGTGTTTAGCATTGTTTCCTAGCAATGGGGGTTTATATCAATGGGGTCTGTGTCTCTAATTCTCATTTTGACTCATCAGTCTAGTCTCGAGTTCACGAGATCCTCCCTCACTCAACTAAGCCATTCTGATTTGACTGTTTTGCTGACGTGAGTAAGGCACTGGTTGTAGTCACCGCCCACAATCAACAATTCGCTCAACAACAGAGCAAGTGTAATTACTTCCTCAAACGGGTTGATGTGCGCGGCTGCCGACAGAGACAGCAGAGAACGAGTGAGCGAGAGAGAGGGAGAGAGAGAGACAGAGGGATAGATAGAGAGGGAGTGAGAGCGAGGGATAGAGAGATATAGAGGGATAGAGAGAGAGAGGGATACAAGCATTTACACACAACCTCCAGCCCCGCGCGCTGGAGTGTGTGTAAATGTGTGTGCGCGGGGATAGAGCTTCTCCACTCGCATATCACTGTCAAAATATCGTTGTGCACGCTCCCACGTGCGCCCGTATTCCGATCCGTGCAATATGATTCACAGGGGTATATATTATCATTTGAAACAAGTTACCAATGCATTGTCCTGTGGGATTATGCCCCCCGCAGTGAAATTAATTAGTATCCCCCTCCTCTATCTCTCTGCCAGTGCAGACTGTGGGTGACTGTCACTCAACGCGCTTATGGGCGGAGCCCAGTCCAAAACAGCTTGAAATCTTGAAGTGGAAAAATGCTGCTTTAGAGTACTTGATTAGAAATACAAAACAATGGGGTGCGGCCGGGTAGTGCAGCGGACTAAGCGTCTGTCTACCACCACAGATACAGTGGGATTGAATCCAGCTGTGGTGCTTCCGGGTTGGCCGACCGTCCATACAAACACAATTGGCAGTGTTAGAGGGTGGAAAACCCGGCAAGGGTGGGTCCTGGTCGTTGTAAACAGCAACACCTACAGTTCGGTTGGGGTGCCTGCACAGCAAGGGAAGGATCTAGGAGAGGTAGTGTGACCTTCCACGCGTTACACTCTCCCAGTGAGAGTCCGCGCTGCCAGGTGAAAAGATGCGGTGGGCTGGGTACACATGTGTCGGAGGAAGCATGTGATAGTGTCCGCCCTCCCGGACCGACGGTAGGGGGTAGAGTGCGCAACGACCAGGCAGGGGATTGGGAATTGGCATAACGACTAACATTGGGATGGGAGAAAAACGGAAAAAATAAGGAGGAGAAAGATTAAAAAAAATTAAATAAAAATACAAAACAATGAATCTTTTTGAATTTCTTTTTACAGATGTGTTCCATAGACAGGAATTGTGTAAAGTTGCCCAAATAGTGAAAGGAATAGCAATGCATGTCCCCTTCAGGTCATGATCAAACATAAATATACACACACACACACACACACACACACACACACACACACACACACACACACACGCACACACACACACACACACACACGCACACACACACACACACACACACACACACACACACACACACACACACACACACACACACACACACACACACACACACACACACACACACACACACACACACACACACACACACACACACACACACCAATCCATCCATCCACACACATCAGCCATTGTGCACACATATCACAGTCATTACTGAACCAGTTCTATGATGATATACAGTGTGCACTCTGGTGTCAGCCTCAGTGACATACTGAATATAAATGAGCCACTCAACTCATCATTATTCAATTGACACTGAGGGAAATTTAGCTAAAACTTTAATTGAAAAACAGAAAATGAACAGTGATGTGAGAAGACAGTTCAGCAGCGCACACATCAGAAGAGGCAAGCAGAACAGAGGGGAAAAAAGAAAAAAATATCATAAATAAAAAGCAGAATTACTATACATAATGCAAATAGCATTCATCAGGGGCCATTATGGTGACAATTATTCTCTGGCAATCACTGAAACATTTTAATCAGGAATGTTACAAATGGTTGATTATTCATTATGTTGCCTAATTAGATCATAAATTGTATGAGTACACACATGTGGGGGATTCTGACACGGGGAGGGCGTGGGAAGGGGGGGGGGGATGCTGCCACAACTGATGAAGGGTGTCGTAGGGATTTATTTTATGATAACACCTAATTATGAGAGGCAAGCATGTGTGTACATCTATATCTTTCAATGGATCTATCAGTATCAAACTTGGGCGTTTGAGCTCCATTTACATGACCTATTACATATAGTGGCCAAATTGCATTTATGAATTCCTATTCTTAATTAGTTTAGACATATTTCATTCTGGTTTTGTACAGTCACCTCCCCACCTTCATCCGCCAGAGGAAGTCTGGTTGGTTTTCCTGTGGTGTGGCCTCTCCCTTTGGCCCGGGCATAGTTCTTAAGTTAAATTAAGTTATACTTTTATTAATCCCGTTGGGGAAATTTGTCCTCTGCGTTTCACCATCCTAACTATTTTAGGAGCAGTGGGAGGCCACACAGTGAGGCCCCCGGGGACCAACTCCAGTTGTAATGCCAGTACCTTGGTCAAGGGTAATGGCTGGAATATATACGTCTTTTCATGGTCTGGGAGGAAACCGGAGTACCAGGAGGAAATCCACTGGGAAAGCACTGGGAGAACATGCAACAAACTACTGCACGCACGCACGCACGCACGCACGCACGCACACACGCACGCACGCACGCACGCACGCACGCACGCACGCACGCACGCACGCACGCACGCAGCACGCAAGCAGGCACTGGGAGAACATGCAACAAACTACTGCACGCACGCAGGCAGGCAGGCAGGCAGGCAGGCAGGCAGGCAGGCAGGCAGGCAGGCAGGCAGGCAGGCAGGCAGGCAGGCAGGCAGGCAGGCAGGCAGGCAGGCAGGCAGGCAGGCAGGCAGGCAAATGATAATATATACCCCTGTGAACACACACACACACACACACACACACAAACCAGGACCTACTTCCTGTGAGGCAACACCACTACCACTGTGCCGCCAAGTCACCTCTTGCCCCCGGCACCTTTCCCTCCCCACTTCATTTTCTCCCCCTTCCCATCTCTCGTGTTCTCTTCAGAACCTGTGACCCAAGCCTCCTCCCCTGGGCTGGTAGGAGGCTAAGAGACTCCTCCTGCCTGGTTCCCGGCGTCCCCGTCCACTCTGATCCAGCCATATTCTCCCCCATCTCTCCCTACCCATCCCTCCTCTCCACTCCAGAGCACAAGATGAACCATTGCAAACCTCATTAACCACCAACCTCTCCAATCACAGGGTGTTTAGTGTTCGGACTGCTGTGGGGAAAAACTGTTTGAGAATTTATAGTATTGCTCTTAACTCATTCAGCGCCAGGGGTCGCTGTTCACCTTACCGTTGAAATACCATTGCTTTTTAACATGGGGATACGTGGCTGTGTTTGCAGGCCTAAAGCTATATTATATATTATAGCTATGGATCTAATAATATAGTCGATTGTCATTGAGTTTCTTCTGGTCAAGATGCAAAAAACTGATAATTTTTTCATTCATACATTTCCGTTTTATACTGTCGTGAATATGAGTGTAGTTTCAGGGCGGTCTGATGTCATTTCCAAAATGCTCCGTAATGGCCGGCAACGTGTATTAGAGTAAAAGCGTTATCGTTTCTTCCCTGGACTAGCTACTGTTCTCAAATCAAATTTAGATTATCGGTATTATGTTTCATCATGGATGCATGAAAGGGTGGGGGGGGGGGGGGGGGGGGGATGGGCGCCCCTCTATGCTTTGATCGCAACCAACGGAACACACCACACACATACGCCCCGATCAGCATGAAGGAATTTTTGGTCAACGCAATATTGATACCATATAGTCCTTACCTTGACCAGGATCTGTCCCGAAAAGAATATTCGAATTATCTGATCGACATTCCAAGTACTGATGTCGACCGTGTTTCCAACGTAATCCAGCCATGAACATGATCTGGGGGGGCCCGACCTGTGTTGATGCATGTGTTATAAGCACTTGGCCTGCCCGAGTAGTTAGACCCTGCCCGCAAGCTGCAGAACGGCCCACACACGAAGCCACATAGTTTCAAACAGAGTGCAATAGTGGCCGCAATGCGTTAGGCGGCGGTATTGTACTTTTGCAATCTCAGACCCATCCCCAGTGATAACACACATCTGCCTACATGTGTATGAATGGAAATAGCGAATAAAAGAAATAACGATCCAATAAAGTATATATACATGGTTGGCGTCCAATGATTGGCGGGCTAACACGTATTAAATCATGGTTGGCGGCCATTGAGTTAAGGAGGGTACATCACTAAATAGTTTCTAGTAAGTAAGCTAAAAAGATAATTCTTCACCTTAGACTTTCAATACACTCTGCTGCTTGGACTCATTGCATCCACACTGTGATTGTAGTACTCTAGATGAGAGCTATTTTATTGCACTGCAGTACTGCACTATTTTACTGTCTATCTTATGCTAATGTGTGTCTATTTTATTGCACTGCTCATTCTACTCATTCTGTCTGCACTTTATGCATTGCTTTTATTTAGTCAGAACCCTGCTAATAGTATTTCATATATATGTTAATGTCAAATATATCATAATCAATAATACATCTATTACAATAATTGTTTCTTATAGATTTTAATCATTGTAATCAGGGCTTGACATTGGCACCTGACCACCCGCCAGATGCGGGTAGAATCCCCCTGGGGCGTGTACCTCGTGTCATTCTACCCGCCCCATTGGCTAGTGGCTTTTTTTCTATGAAAGGTCTGTCTGTCTGTGTGTATGTGTGTGTGTTTAGCGTATTTTCCCTGTGGCCATTCTAAAAAAAATTAAAATCTCTGTAGTAGTATATGTCTCTGATGTCTTGGTATAGTGGATAGGTTGAAGTATATGTCTCTGATGTCTTGGTATAGTGGGCAGGTTGAAGTATATGTATCTGATGTCTTGGTATAGTGGGCAGGTTGAAGTATATGTCTCTGATGTCTTGGTATAGTGGGCAGGTTGAAGTGTATGTCTCTGATGTCTTGGGCATGTTGACGTATATGTCTCTGATGTCTTGGTATAGTGGGCAGGTTGAAGTATATGTCTCTGATGTCTTGGTATAGTGGGCAGGTTGAAGTATATGTCTCTGATGTCTTGGTATAGTGGGCAGGTTGAAGTATATGTATCTGATGTCTTGGTATAGTGGGCAGGTTGTTAAGAAGTGTAGCTCGGTTTCCACCTCATCTTGTGTGCAGTGGGTGCACAGTCTGTCTTCTCTTGGGAGCCAGGTCTGCCTATGGTGACCTTTCTCAATGGCTAGGCTGTGCTCGCTGAGTCTGTACCTAGTCAAGGATCTTCTTAGTTTCTTCTTAGTCTCTCTCTCTCTCTCTCTCTCTCTCTCTCTCTCTCTCTCTCTCTCTCTCTCTCTCTCTCTCTCTCTCTCTCTCTCTCTCTCTCTCTCTCTCTCATTCATCACGGTGGTGAAAAAAGGAGTCTGGAGCCCATTTTCACATGATCATTTTAATAATCACAATGTTGGGTTATGATCGGTGTGTGTGGGGATTTTTCGCTGGTGAAAATGCTGAGTGGCTTTGGAAAACCACTAGCCACAGTGGCTAGTGAGCCAAAAAGTTAATGGCAAGCCCTGATTGTAATATATTTCCCTATATCTATTTTGGCTAACCACTAGGCCTCACTACCATCAAACTGATAGTAGGAGAGACGGTAGAATTAAGGAATTCAATATACCTTCAAAGACCTTTCAGAACTGTTTTCCATCTGGTACAGAGGCTATGTTTATGGAATAAACAGCAACATCAAGGAAAGGTATCATGTTTCCAGTGTGTCGTTATTTCCTCTGAGTCGAATGCATCACCAGGGAGAGAGAGCAGTGGTGCAGTGGCAAATTGACAGTAGGTCAAACGCTCCACGCGCGTGCGCGCGCATGCACAGTTTTTTTTGGCTGCTCTCGTCCTGCAGCTGGATACTATTGCCTCACAGCGCGGCCGTCAGCGCGCGGCCCAGAGAGCGCCGCTGGCTCTGCGGCTCTGCAGCTGCATGCTTCTCCGGGAGTCCGGTTGGATAATGCCATGTAAAAAGCGATTGCGCGTACTTCAGCCTCAGTGGCCGAGGTATAACGCCGGTATACCGAGTTATACCAGCACTGCACCACTGAGAGAGAGGGTATCAGTCAGTACGATGAGTAAGAGATAAACACAACGCATACATCACAGCAGAAGAGAGATTACTGGCTGAGAACCCGATAATCCAACAACATTTACAAATTAGTTATACATTATTTACAATGCATTAGTGGATAATGAACTAATCATGCATGAACAAACCATTTATATACATTTACAACTGATTCGTACATAATTTGTAAATGTACTAGTTAACATTAACATTAATAAATTATCTGTTGGTCACTTTTTGATCCACCTTATTTGTAAATTATTAGTGTAATATTTAATAATGGTATCTAATGTGTAGTAACACATTTGTAGATGCTTTGAAACATGGATATGAAAAAAAACGACTACACCTCCATTTATTTGTAAAACATGCTTAAAATATCTATAAATCATTTCAGATGTTATTGTGTACCCTAATCTAAAGTGAAGACTATTCATCATTAACAAATGTCTAATACTGTTTGTTTATTATTTGTGGACTTTTTACTCACCTGTTATGAACGATCTGGCTTTTATGAATACAGACACAAAGCAATTGCCAGACTTGTCTTTTCGTGTTTAACAAATGATTCATTAGACATTCATAAAACATCTATAAATAATTAGCAGATGCTATTGCGTGCCCTAATCTAAAGTTAAGACTATTCATCATTAACAAATGTCTAATACAGTTTGTTAATTATTTGTTGACTATTTCTTTACCTGTTACAAATGTTGTAGACAGCTTTCGGATCCACGCTTGGTGACATCAAACAGTAACAGAATTAGGACTATAGATAAATGCAATTTTATTAACAAAGCAACAACCAATAAACTTTGTTTATAATAAAAATTGTCTCTTTTCACACGCCATATACATGTAACCTGGGGGACACTAGGACCCAGTAATTCCCTGGCCAGGTATTGCCAGAGTATGTACAGGGAGTCCTTTGTAAAGCTGCTGGGCAATACACAGAGTGGTGGTAGAACTAAACATATTGTTTAGGCTCCAGCTCAAAACTCCAATCAAGTAATATATTCGCTCTTATGTAGCTATACACTGAAAATAAAAAGAAGGAAAAGAAGTTTGGAAATTCACTGTATTATTTTACAGATTACATTTGTTATTCTACTTAACCCATTCTCCGCCGGGCATTGTACCCTAAACCATCCTCTGCCAGCTCTATTTGTCTATGAAGATGTTCACCTTCTTTGCAGGGCTATAACTTTTTAAATTGTATTGCTAAATTGACATTACTATGGCCCATTCAACATCAATTATCTATCGTTCAGGATGTAGGAACGTTTTACTTTTTCATTCACACATTCATACAAAAATACGGTCTAGAGTATAAATATGTTTTTATCGTTTTATGCAGTATTTCATAGAACGTGAGATATAGCGAGAGGCAGTTACATAATTTTGTGTCCTGTACTGTGCAGGACAGTGCAGGACAGTGATGAAACAGTAGCAGGACAGTTAAAGGTGTATTCCACCCAAATGGATAGCAGGACAGTGGATCACAGTGATGAAACAGTAGCAGGACAGTTAAAGGTGTATTCCACCCAAATGGTTAGCAGGACAGTGCATCACAGTGATTAAACAGTAGCAGGACAGTGGATCACAGTGATGTAGCAGGACAGTTAAAGGTGTATTCCACACTCTCAGGACCCATACGAGGCTCCTCCCACTAAGACACTCTCAGGACTCTCGCTCCCATTGGCTGATTTGGGTCACGTGACCGTCACAGGGTCACGTGATCGTCCCACCCAATGGCTGGTTTGGAGTATTGCACTGCGGGATTGATTGATTGGTTGACAACTTTATTAACAGATTGCAGAATGGGTACACGTGACCGTCACAGGCCCGGATTGATTGATTGATTGAAAACTTTATTAACAGATTGCGGAATGGGTACAGTACAGCTCAATACACACAATTGTTTTTTTTTTATCCACTTTTTCTCCCATTTTTCCATATTTTCTCCCATCCCAATCTTCGTATCATCCAATTCAACCCTCCCCTGTCACGAACGCTGTTTCTTGCCTCCCACAAGCCGGCTGCAATGTGGACTAAGTCATACATAGCACAAGTCCCCTCCGGTACTTGAGGTAACAGCAGTCGCATCTTTTCACCTGCGCAGCTCGATCTCTCAGTGTCGAGGAGTAACGCCTGGGAGGCTCACGCTGCCCCCGACACTTCCTGATTCTACTGCGCAGGTGCACCAACCGACTTGTAGGAGTCGCTTGTTCACAACGTTCGATCCCCACCCTTCAGTTTTCCCTCCCCGTAATACGGCCAATGTGTATTACTGCAGACGACCAGCCAAACTGAAAAACAATGTGGAGAGCTGGATTCGAACACGCGAATCCTAGCGTCTCCACACTGGTGGCGAGTGCCTTGCCCACTACACCACCTAGCCGCCCAATACACACAATTGTTAAGGGGATGCAGACCAGAGAAATACCTCAATGCAGTACTGTTACATTTGTGACATACAGTAAATATATACAAGGGTGAGGCTTGGTCTCTCTGTGTTCGCTCTCTCTCTCTCTCTCTCTCTCTTACTCTCTCTCTCTCTCTCTTTCTCTCTCTCTCTCTCTCCCACGGCTCCCACGGGCAGAATATTATGCCGATCCTCGCGAGATTAAATCCACGGGTACCCCTCGGTGTGCCGAAGCTTTCCCTAAATTACTTCCATCATCGAAAACGAGGGGAAAATGATTTTAAAAACGCTGTATTAAGTGAGCCTATTATAGGCTCCACGCAAGCTTTTTACCGTGGGTACATCTGGGCGTCCCGCAACTTTTACCCATTCACATGTAGCCCCGAAAACGCTTAGAAAAGGAAAGTTTAAAGTGTCCCACGGGCGCCCCGTGATTCCGATCCGCGTGAAAATATTCACGGCCATAGAGGAGACTGTGGGACACCTTTTTGCAACCGAATATGTGTCTCGAATTTGCTCCCACGCGGCTCGCAAAATCGCGCGCCCAGCCTAGTGAATGAGAAAAGCCTGCCCCTAGTGGAGCAGGACAGTCCCTACACAATTACAACAGTACAGGACACAAAATGATTTAACTCCTACTGGATATAGCCATAAATGCATAGATCATCAAATGCAGTTTGATACCGATCGACGCCAGATTAAAAATGTCAACTGTACATGATCCTAAACGTTATGACTCATCATGCGCGGATGAACGGAGGGGGGTGGGGTCGTTTATAATTCAATGACCGACGTTAAATGATTCATGTAGTATGGGTGATATATTGATCAGAGCAGTTTGTATCGAAAATGGTAAAGAAAAACGCTGAAACTCACCCCAGTCTCCTCGTAGCGTTGGGTGATGAGAGTGGAGCAAAAAGATCGCTATTATGGGATGTTGATCGATGCGATCCATTGCCGGGTTGTATATTACTAATACACGTCCAAATAATGTTGATTATTGAGTTATGGCATGGATCCATATCCACGGTGTCTGCATTGAGCCCTGGGACGATCACAGAGTGGCCGGACAAAAATAGGGGATGGAACAAGCACTTCCGGCCACTTCCGGTTTGGCTACTCGTCGATCGGCCACGAGGTGGCGGTATTGAAGCATTGCAGAGTTGAGCGGAGTCCTACAGCACCAGCCAAGTCTCCGTGGGTGAAATGTGAATACCATGACGAAAATATGAAATATTGATCTCAAAGACGCCTTACAGCGTCATTGGCAGATTACGCATGGCGGAGAATGACAAGGGGACAAATAAACAACAAAAAACGACCTTTACAGGTGGAAGCCTCAAAGGGAGTATTTAAGAAAATAAGTAAAGTCCAAAAAACAGGACGACACTCATTAAAGAGGTATTATAGAAAAATAAATAAGCCACAAAGGCAACTCCTAAAAACAGAGTTTATATTGAAAACATAAAACAATAAACATCCACCAAGGGAGTTTATGTGCAAAGGACAGTTCCAAAAGAACTCAAGAAAACACTACCATAAAGGGATCAGCCTCTATAAAATAAAGTGTAAAATAAGCCAGTAGCCGAAAACAAGGATGGCTACAAAGAAGGCTAAATTCTGAATAGGGCAGCACTACACTTTAATATAATAAGACTGACCAAAAGGATAGCCAACACAAGGAAATGAATAAGTAGTTGACACGGCGAGATCCAAACTTAAATAGACTCACCATTGCCATAGGCATAGCTGCACTGAATCAGGTGCAATCAAGCCCACACACATGCTGACCCATGAGGCAATTAACCACAGATACCAGGGATTGACAGCTATTCCTCACATGAGCTGAAATAAAACAAAAACCATGACAGACTATCATCAGGTCTGGCGTCCAAAGAGTTAAGGAACAAATAATAGGCACCAAGAGGAGTCCTAGACTAATCCTGTGCGCACTCCAAGTCTACACTCATTATTCTGTCTGTATATCAATCTAACACTTTCTACTTGTCAATTGGCAGATCTTATAAGGCACTTGGCAGGTAGTGTGCAAGTATTTATATTTATATATATAACACAAAGTGATTAGAGCTAACCACCTTGCTCTTTGCCAGCGCCACACAGGGTGGGAAATTAAAAGGGAAAATGTGTTATTAAAATCCCGTCACTTACTAGGTCATTACTTATATTCAGATCAAGCTGCCTGTTAAATAGCCTAAATATCTTTGAAGGACAGGTCGCAGAGAGAGGCTCACTTCTGCTTCTGAAAGACAGCATGACTGCTTGTTTCTCCATTGTTCCTTGCTCTGTTTTGTAGCTTCTCTCGGAACGAGGTATTGGAGGATAAAGAAAAGAGGGTGGGACTTGACATAGGTCCATTACAGATTTACAATGTTTTTAGAATCCATATTTCTACGATATAATAGGAATAAATTAGAGCCACGGTCTCTGTGTCAACGGGTGCTCTTCAGGATGTAGGTCATTCAGACAAGGACACAAGGAAGAACATCTTGGCATAAGTCTTTTTGGAACGGAGGGTCAAGGGTACAGGGACAAATACGTTCCCATTACACATCAGAATCAGGATTTGAAACACTTTATTCGCCAAATACAAATTATGTACAGGATTTTGTGACAGACACACGTGGTACAGAAACAACAGAACACAGTGCACAGGAATCGAGACAACTGTGCTGCTATTGACAATTTGGATGGACGCTTACAGTTGTCTCTACGCTGCCAACAATATTAAACAACATGGCCCCCCTAAGAACCAACAGGGTTAAAAGTCAAACAACAAAGAAACAGACTCAGAAATGATGTAAACACCATGATCAAATCTGTAAAAAAAATTCATCAATGACAAAACTGAGGAAAACAAAAACAAACCCCGGGAACTTTGGAAATTACTCAACAACCAACTAGGCTGCAGTAAAAAACAAAAAAACAGATTTACAAACATCAACATAAGGACAGAAAACACTTTCATCAAAGACAAGCAGGATGTGGCCAATTACTTAAAGATTTTATTTACAAACATAGCCACAACACTGGTAAATAAACGACCCTCCCACTCAGGGCATTTTGGGGTACTACAAAAACCTAGGGGTCCGCAAAGACGACTTCAAACTCGAAATGGTAACAACAGATGAGGTGCTCAAAAAACTGAGAGCCCTCCAACCTAACAAGGCCACTGGCCATGACAATATCCCCTCCAAATTCCTCAGAGACTCAGCAGCCACTGAGTGATCACCCCAGTCATCACCCACATAATAAACCTCTCCATAAAACAGGGATACGTCCCCAAAGACTTAAAAATTGCGAGAGTGACCCCCCTGCACAAAAAAGGCAGCAAATTAGACCCAGGCAACTACCGCCCTGTTTCTATTCTTACCTCTACCTCAGTGGCGGCTCGCCACTGGTGGCGCTAGGGCGCCGACCCACCTGTTAAATGAGAGAAGAAGAAAAAAAAAACTTTTTTGTTTTTTGTTTTATAGCCCTATAAATAATATAAACATGTTTAAAATGAATAATATTTACTCATTTTAAGTATGTTTGTATTTCCAATGCACAATATAACGTTATTATCTAAATTAAAAAAACAGTGTTTTCATGGGCAGGAAGTGACGTTTTTTTTTATTTTTTCGTATTTCTCGCCCGGGCAAGAAGCGATAGCGCTCTGACTGCGCGTCACAGTTTGATCGCTGTCTCCGTCACAGCCAATCAGTGCATACGGCGTTGTGCGTTGAAATATGACTATTATGTTGGAATCCGAGCGCGATTTGAAGCGGTCTAGAAAGCAGCGTGAACTTCCGTGAGAATTTCCATAGCCGCATTTCGTGGAGACGCTCTCTGATTGGCCGACGCCAGTATTTTTTTCTATGGCAGAATTTCACAGAGACGATCTCTGATTGGCCGAATCCAATTTCTAATGTTTCAATTCTAGCTTCTAGCTTGGTTCCTGGTACTAGGACTGTTGTTTGTCTTAGAGCGTGCCGTGCTGTGACTGCAAGTTCTTTAGACTGTTAAGCTTAGGCACTCTTTCAAAGTTGGTTAAGGTTAGAGTTTGTCTTAGAGCATGGCGATAGAACGCCAGGTAGTTTGCAGTCTGTTCGAGCGGAAATGGACAAAGGAATGTACTTGTTGAGTGTTGTGCTAACGTCGACGAGCTCAGCTGAGCTAACACTTGGCTAACAAGCTATATGGCGGATTATACACGTTTCCTGCCCTGGACGTTTCAACTAAACAGTGAGTCTCTCTCTCTCTCTCTCTCTCTAACGTTAGTAGTACTACTAGGCTGGTGCGGGCTAACTGGCTATCGTTCTGGGAGCTAACGTTAGTAGTACTACTAGGCTGGTGCGGGCTAACTGGCTTAACGTTAACGGTTGTAAATAGTTTTTTTAGGAGCAGTACTACTGCTGGCCATTCATGAAGCGAGACATTGCTGATTGTTTATTTATCGATGGCTCATTGATTTAACTACTGCAGCTCTCTCGGATTGAAAATACGTGGATTATGGCTTGTTCAATATTGTCTATGTTTGAATGAATGAATGAATGAGAACTTTATTAACAGATTGCAGAATGGGTACAATACAGTACGGCTCAATACACACAATTGTTAAGGGGATGCAGACCAGAGAAAGACGTTTGTCTTGTTTACATCAGGGTCCCAGATTTTCGATTCATATCGATAGTTTAATAGCTAGCCTTGGCTCGTTTAACAATATGCAAAATATGTGTACAGCCCTGTACTCATACTGAAGTTATTCTTGGTATATAATAGGTCTGATTGTGTAACGAATCGATTCCACGTCGCGCTGTGTGTGAGAGAGAGAAGGAGAGAGGGAGAGATCTGCCTGTGTTTGGAGACGGGCGAGTTTTGTTTCTAACTTTTCTATTTATATTGTGTTTCAAGTTGTGAATTAGAGTCTAGACTATACTTTATTTGACTGGTTGTGTGTTGTTGTAGTAACAGCTGAGCGACTCGTTCATAAGAGCCGATTCATTGCCGTGAGCGTGAGTCGAATCGCTCACGTCTTGCCATGAGTCTTGCGTGGTACAGTACTGTACTGTACATGTTTGCAAAATATTTGGTATAGCGCCCCTAGTGGCGAAGTACCCAGCGGCCGCCACTGCTCTACCTCGAAAGTCATGGAAAAATTGTTCTATGACCACGTCGAAAAGTACCTTGCGGAAAAAAAGCTAATCTACGAATTCCAATCTGGCTTCAGAACATCCCACTCCACTGACACATGCCTTCTCTATTTGAACGACCACATCAAACAAGAGGTGGACGCGGGTCATGCTGGACCTCCAAAAGGCTTTCGACACTGTCAATCAGTGTTATTTTTATTGACTAAAATGGTGACGAAAGATGTTCGTCAACGAAGGTTTTTTTCATGACGACAACGAGACGTGACGTCACGTTATTGAAGACCATGTCACGCTAACGAGACTAAATCGTTTATTAAATATCGTTGACCACAACTGAGGACACAAAAATTGTATGTTGATATTGTTTACTAAAACAAGACAAGACAAAATAATTAGGGATGCTCGATATTGGCTTTTTTACCGATACCGATATTCCAATATTGTCCAACTCTTAATTTCCGATACCGATACCGATATCAACCGATACCGATATATGCAGGGTTTCCCCCCAAAAAAACTGAATAATTTCAGGTAACTAATAATTTCACTGGATGCATTCAAAAGGCTTTCTAAATGTAAGCATTATCTGTGCAAAATATGATCATTAAAAAAGTAAAAATTTACATTACATATCTCTTGTTGTTGAATTAAACCAACATGCATACTTTTGACAATAAATAAAATAAGAATTGGTTCTTACTTGCTTGCCTGGGTAAATAAAAGTTAAATAAATGTAAAAAAAAAATAATGTTATTGTTTTTATTTTATTTTTATCACATTTGACTGCCAATATCGGCCGATAATATCGGTCGGCCGATAATATTGGACATCCCTAAAAATAATTATAACTTTTCTTAATGCCATCGTCCCAGAGCAGTGTGACGGCTGACGGGGAGCTGTGTTATTAGCATTAGCTGAAGAGCTATTTGAAAAGCTAGTTTTAGCTTAACGTTACCTTGGCTAAAGTTGGGACTATTCATAATCCAGCTGCAGACGTGCAAGCAAAGTACAGCAAGTTGGCAAAGGAGTATTCCAAGGTAAATCACTTTTTCACCAGTAATGTTGTTTGTATTTCCATCTAGCTCGCGTTAGCTAGTGGCTAACATATAGCTCACGCTAACGTGGTCACTGATCGACCTCTCGCACACAATTAATGACATGTTGCGGACAGCCATACCGGTGACAATGTTTAGCTTTTAGTGCCAAATGATAAGAGTCTGAGGCGGAGTCTCAAAAGAGAATGTTTATTGTGCATTTAAAATCACAACAGAGCCTCTGCTACCTAAACGGAGCCTTCTGGAAGCAAGTGCAACAACATATAATGTCCGTGTGGAACCAATGTGCCAACAACCTTTCCGTGGGTGAAGCATAGTTGAGCATAGCACTTTTAATGATACTAATACTAATCTATACAATCACCTGTTGTTGAATAAATACCATTACTTTCTAGTTATTACAAAAAAACAGTATATATAAAACAGTAGCTGTAAAAAAGAAAAGAAAAAAAGTTTTATAATTGTCTGATGTCTCATTTTATTTTTTTGTCTGATTTAATTTTTTTAATTGTTGTACGGCGACCTTGAGTGCCTTGAAAGGCGCCTTATAAATAAAATGCATTCTTATTATTATTATTATTATTAATTTATATAATACATATATTTTTTACATGAACTAAAAATAGACAAACATGTCATCCGTTTTCGTCGTCATGCACGTGCACTGAATAAAAAATTCCACAATGTACCTTTACATACCAACATTCGTCTGTCCACACCCCTATCCGCTTACCTTCATAACCAGGTGTGTGGTCACCTACTCGCCTCCTTCCCAAACTTTCACCACAAGGCAAGATCAAGGGCCGCAGCGGCGTCCTGACGCTGAGCGTCACCAGAATTCATAGAACTTGGTTATATACATAACCTTACGTTTTATTTCATTCTGGCCTCCGCTCAGCGTCAGTCTGCACAAGAGGAGCTGAGCGGAAGCCAGAAGCTCGACAAATGTACCCTGCTGAGGCCCCCCACAACCATCAGACCGGGAAGGACCGAGCCCCCCGACCCTCCCTAATGGAGGGATACCCTCCCTATTGGAGGACGGTAGGGAGACGGATCTGACCGTGCGAAGAGGAACTCGAGCAACTCAACGCACAGGGTGAGCAGACCGTGGCTTGACCCCACGACTACGCACACGCACAACCCGCATGCCACCAGGGAACGAACGGAAGGAACAACCCTCGTTACTGCCCCCAAAATCACGGGGTCAAGAGCAAACTCAACCCCGTGGCAAGGCCGTAGCAGCGGAGCGCGAAGGAAGACCCAGACCCACTGAAGGGACTGGATACCCTGGAAAAAGGGGGCCTGGAGAGGTCAATGATGCCAGGCATCAAGACCCCACCAGGCGGTCACTTAGTATTCGGACAGGGCCCCTCCAAGAGCGGGCCCTTTCCCCCCATTAGTACGCCACCTGGCACACTGACCCTGCAACACAGGCAGTCAGCATGGCCGTAAAGCACTCAAAAGGTTAACCAACGGAAGCAGGCAGCGCACCGGGGAAACCAGGCAGCAGGCTGTAGACCCGAGCATGGAGCACTGCGGACGAGACAGGCGCCAAAGGGGTCAACTGAAAACAGCCCCCCGGCAGAAGGGGCGTATGCTGGCATTGTTGCGCACCATGACAAAGCCTCCATCAAAAAAAACCCACCCAGAGGGGTCGAGGCAGAGAAGGCTGACACGATTGGCAGACGTCATAAACGTGCAGGGGCACACTCAACCTGGTAACCCGGGAGTTGACTCTGCTCCAACACACCAGGGAATCAACCACCCTCTTGGTACCACATACGGTGGTTGTTCCTATAACCCCTCAAGAAAAAAGGGTTATCCCAGGCCTACGGTTTCAACAAAACATTACTTCGGACCGGGCCCGGCGGCTCGGGAAGCACACAGGGTTACCAGAGGAGGTCCAGAAGACCACCCCAACAGCCCCCTCTTCGCCATGCGTGAGAGAGGAGCGAAAGAAAGGAGAATCAGCCCCTTAGGACAGTGCCAGGTACAACATGTACCGAACAAAGGGTCTCCATAACGCCTAATACTGTGACACCCGGGCCGACCCAGCATTTTTCCCCCCGAAAAAAGCACAAGTCCCTCAGGTTACCAGAACAGCAGATCTGCATCCCCGGCGACAACGGGTTAACTGACCTGGACCAGCGCGACCAGAACCAGTCCCGTGCCCTAACCACGCTGACATGCCCACTCCAGAAGGGGGGTAGGTATGCGTGTCGATCTAAAACATGAAAAGAGGGTGCCACCCAGACGGTCCCATTTGTACCGCGCTCAGTGGCCTACCCCAAGGGCGTGAGACCCCTCTACCTATGTTCTGATCTATTCCGTTAACATCCCCCAGATATGAACGATAATTCATCGAGACAACCTAGTAAACTGGCACTCGGAAGAGACAAAACTCCATCCCAGTTGCCCTATAAAAACGCTGTTTTAATAAAGAGCAACCAAGGCGTACTTAGCCCCCTGCGTGATTCTTAACAGAAACACCCCGAGCCAGCACTATGTACACGTCGAGACCCAAACACATCAATGGATAGTCTAGCAAGACACCAGACATTGTTCCTCCATGTCGCCTGGGAGAACGACACGGAGCCGTCGTGCTTCATGTTCTTTCCTCTTTTTATTTAAAAAAGAAAGAAACACAGACTGACATGAATCCCACGTGACGCAGCTGAGGGTAATTTTTTTTTACATTTTTACATCCCGCCACCCTCGCCACAGGGAGGAGACGGAAATCCCCAGAGAGACTTCCTACGCGAGCTGTATAGATTGAAAAGATTATATTGCAACATTGAGCTATGTAACACTTGGGTTAGAGCTCTCCGAGGAGGAGGCACTGAATCAATACACACTCAATAATCGAATTGAATCGAATACACACACAATAGAGCAGAACTCCTTGTTTGAAGTTCTACTCACCTTGACAATCTGAGGAGGAGGCTCTGAACTCTGAGGAGGCTCCCTCACTGGGAAGGAGAGTCCGAACTCACAGAAGACACTTCTCCCTGAGGAGGAGCTTCGTGAGGAGGAGCTCTGACAACTCCCTGAAACAGATCCATAACATGGACCTGAACAACCCACGGAAGTCTTACCAATAGAGACGCGCTCAGTGACGTACTCTATGGCGGGGGAATATCCGCGGTGCACACACCCAATCTTCTTGGGCGTGGGACCAGGAAACTCCCCCCCCCTTACCCAGTAACGTGCCGAATAGCAATGTGACAGGAACCTTGAAGGACAGGTGGTTTTAACCTCTGACCAATCAGAAAAGGGGAGGAAAGGATTACCAGTTCACCCCTTTAAGACCTCTCACCCATGATACGATGTAATGACAAATAGAGCATGACACAGTCATAGCATGCTACATGAAGCATCCAACAGCCTCACATAGCTCATGCGCTAACCTGCTACCTGAGTTTTACTAAGGAAAAACACAGAACAGAGAGGGCCCCGGTCCAGACTTACACATGTGCTTCTGTGGGCCAAACCTAACCCAGTTGTAGATCACAAGACACACACAACCCTTCATCACAACAAAAAATGGCAAAAGTACACTCTTACTACAGAGGAACGCCGTTTTTCATAACGAGAGAAGACAGAAGTCCTCGATTATGTAATGGCCACAGACCTTGCTAAGCACACATGATAAGTGACCAAACAACCTTTTCTTTAGGAATTTTTTTTTTCTCAAGCGGAAAGCACAACCCCAGCAATTAAGCTGAGGGTTACATCGTATCCCCACAAACACAGTGACACAATATATTGTAACCAAACATGTCTGAGAGGAGGGGGGGGGAAGCCCCAGGGAAACCGGGGGGTCACCCCTCCTATCTTACCCTTGATACGACCAAGGCGACCTTGCCCACTGCGCCACTTGGCCGCCCCGTCATATGCACAGTTAAACAGACAGTTTGCCATACAATAAAAATCTTACTTTGCTAGTCTGTCCTTCACACAATACTTAACTTAAACATATCTAAATACAAGCGAGTGCTAGAAAATAAGGTAGACATAGATAAATATAATATATACAAGGCACCGTGAGTAACAGTAAACGAGACGAAAGTCTTTCTCTGGTCTGCATCCCCTTAACAATTGTGTGTATTTAGCCGTACTGTATTGTACCCATTCTGTAATCTGTTAATACAATTTTCAATCAATCAATTGTTTTGTGGAGGACATGCTAAATCGAATCTCATTGGCGATATTTCCCGTGCTCCTTCCTTTGCAACGGCACTCGAAAGGTGCCTTGCAGTTGTCCAATCCACTCTGCCTTCTAAATGCCAACAGTTTAAAAAAAATGTTATCCTGTGTTGCTGTCTCCATTGTTGGCTGCTAGCACCCAGAGCCACGACTGCTAGCACCTGCAGTGACGTAATTCTCGCTTGTGCCAGTTGAATGAGAATGATGTTGCTGCAGTTGCTGCAGATGTTAGCTGACATTGATTGATTGATTGATTGATTGATTCTACTTCTTAGATGTTATTGGACATACAGAATATGTTACACCCTTATGAAGACTTTGGAGTTCCAGAAATAATTTCACGGAGGGTCGAGGTAGGCATGAGGTACTTTTGTGTTATCAGATCAATATATCAGAGAGTAGGTAAGTTGCTCCCAAACAAAATGCAAGGAACTTTTGTGATTATTGCACAGATTTGAGTGAGCGGATGGTCTTTTCATCCGGTCGACTTGTTTAGAAGATTTATTTTATGTGCCAATGTTAGAGCGACCCATGCATTGGGGTCATGACCCCAGCCCCCCATGTCATATCCTACAGAACCCTCCACCTGCTATTGAAATTGAATAGCCCTGTTTTATGCCATGTAAAATGAAGACTTTTACCAGTAAGTGTAAATGTTTGCGTAAGCTTTATTTGTATCACCAGTACTTACGCTACCAGTACGTACACGTCTCAAAGCGCCTCATGGGGCCCACGTTATAATGGCACCACACCCTCTCATCTTGACCCTCAGTGAAGACCAGTAAAACAGATTTTTTTTTGGAGACTGGTTTGGAGTGGAAGGCCTTGGGCTGTGATATAATAGCAGGGGTAGCTGGCTGCGCAGGGTGTTGCCTTGTCACGCCCCTCGGTGTCATCACCCTGTTGCCGTGCTTTCATCTCCAGACACTAGCTGCACACACATGATGCTTCTTGTCATTTCACCCCCATGTTTTATTCAGAGAACTTTTGCTTTTTCTTTGCCGCCCACTTCGTTCACATTTAGATACAGTATATGTTTGAACATGACAAGCAAATCAAACAAACAACATTCTACAATGGACTGCATTTGAGTTCCTGTCAGTTGTTGATATTAGCACTGCAATAAGGAGTAGGCTATAAAAAGATGTGTACATGTACAGTATATGTATAGATATAGTATATAACAGACCGACATACAAACCTACTGGACAGCTATGAGCTAATACAACATGTAAATGAACCCACTCACCAACATGGTAACACCCTAGACTTAGTGATAGCAACAAGGCTGAACATTGATAACGTATTAATCAAATTACCTATATCTGACCATCACTGTGTATTCTTCAATGCTAACCTAAACTTAACAGAGACTAAAACGGTAACCGTTCTAAAGCGAAGAGTACTAGAGGACAACGCAGAAGAGAAGTTCTCAAACATCTTGAGACAAACTGAACCATCCAGCCTGGACTGTTCTTTAAACTGCATGGTTGAAAATCTCAACAACACCCTATCATATACACTGGATGCTGTCGCTCCAGTCAAGTGACAAAATCTCACCATCGTTAAATAATAGCAGTGTTGGTCAGACAAAGAGATTCTGTAGAGCTGCTGAATGAAAATGCAGGAACACCAAGCTCACAGTCCACTGTGATATATATAAGAAAGCCATGACTGCCTATAACAAAGAAATACGAGTGGCAAGAAAGGACTATTTTTCTAAGATTATCACAGAGAATGTTGGAAACTCTAGAATATTATTCTCAGCCATCGACCAGCTACTTAACACTGCATCAAAATGTGAAGAACTAGCATTATTCTTCAATAACAAAATAACTTAAATTAGAGCCAGCATTAGTCCTGATACAAACATGGACACCATCAGCAAACCCTGCGAAAAAGTAACCATAGGAACATTTGCTTGCATTACATCAACTGAGCTTTACAAAACTGTCAGTGAATGTAACTCATCCACTTCCTGTATTGAACCTATACCCACAGCATTTTTAAGCGAATATTCGAGAGTATTGCAACTCATGTCTTAAATATTATAAATACATCGCTTCTGACAGGCATTTTCCCAGATGCATTCAAAATAGCCGCCGTAAGACCCTTACTAAAGAAACCCAAACTAGACAGTAATGTACTAACCAACTATAGGCCGATATCCAACATCCTATTCATCAGCACGATACTTGAAACATTTTGTCAATACAAATAAACTCCTTTCTCAAAGAAAACAACATCATGGAGGAATTTAAATTAGGCTTCAGAACACACCATAGCACTGAAACTGCTCTTACTGAAATAATTAGTGACCTCAGAATAAACTCTGATGCAAACAAAGTCTCAATTCTCGTCCTATTAGATCTAAGTGCAGTGTTTGACACAATCGGCCATGATATCCTAATAAATCGCCTAGAAAAGTTAGTTGGTCTTTCTGACTATGTATTAAACTGGTTCAGAACAAAGGGAGACAATATTACGTCAGGCTTGGAGATCATTCTTCTGAGAAACATGACACCTACTTCGGAGTTCCACAGGGGAGCTGCCTTGGTCCATTATTATTCTCACTATACATGCTGCCACTCGGAGACATCATTAGAAAACACAATGTATGTTTCCATAGTTAAGCAGACGACGCACAATTGTACATCTCCGCTGAACCAAATGATCACACAGCTATTAACTCCATTTCCGCCTGTCTCTTAGCAATAAACAAATGGATTGCCAACCACTTCCTAAAATTAAATTAGGGCAAAACTGAAATCCTACTAGTCGGTCCTATAACAAAAAGAGAAATGTTACAGATATGGGGCAACTTACTCCTTGGATCAAACCTGAAGTTGCAAGTCTTGGTGTTATAATAGACTCAGACCTAAGCTTTAAATCACACATCAACAAGGTAACAAAAACATCATTTTTCCACCTTAGAAACATAGCTAAGGTACGGCCGTTTATAAATAAAAAAGACGCTGAAAAACTGATCCATGCCTTTATCTCAAGCCGACTTGACTACTGTAATGCACTCCTCACTGGCCTCCCAAAAGAAAACACAGAATGACTCCAACTCATTCAAAACTCGGCAGCTAGGCTACTAACTAGAACGAAGAGGAGAGACCACATCAGTCTTGTATTAGCTAACCTACACTGGCTTCCGGTAACATTTAGAATTTTGAAGGTCTATTGAAGGTTCCAAGCCACAGTCTAAAGAAAATCGGGGATGCAGCCTTTGCTAACTATGCACCAAAGTTATGGAACACACTACCTATGGACATTAGGGAAGCTAGATCTCTTAATATTTTCAGAAATAAGCTAAAAACGTACCTCTTCACCATAGCCTTCTAATACACCCCGCTGTTGATTGTACTGTAGCACTATTTTACTCTGTCCATGCTATTGCATAATTTTACTATCTATTCTACTATTCTATTATTGCACTGTATTATTTTACTCTGTCTATTGCTTTTTATTACAGTTTAAACACTGTAAAATATATATATATTTTTTATCTATTATATTCTACAATTTTATTGCACTGCACTATTGCACTATTTTACTCTGTCTATTTTGTCTTACTCTTTTTATTATTGTCTATTTAAAACTGAATCAATCCATAAACAAGGTGGCCTGTTGGTATGTTAGATCCTAATGTGAAACACTGTGATTTTATGTCTGCACTTTATGTGCTGTTCAACAGTTCAAAGTCGTACAATGGTAAAACTGTTCTGAATTACTGTTTCAACAGTTCAAAGCCGTCCCAAACCTTTGTTCGGTATCCATAGTTCAAAACATGACATGCTTAGGGGAATGACATGCTTAGACATGACATCACATCACAACACATCACATATACCATTTACTATTTATACATAACAGACTCATAAACATGCAAGGGTGCCTTTCTGCTGAGTGTCTAGGTTAATTATAGTCCCTTTTGAGCCTTTTGAGCCATGCCCATCATATGTATATACTCTGTCAGGATCTATGGGTAACAGTACTGTATATTTGCATATCGTATATGTCACAAATGTAACAGTACTAGATACCTGTATGTCATGTATGTCCCTATGCCATAAATGTCATGTATGTTGTGTATGTCATAAATGTCACTATGAATTGAAAATGGGGGACCCTGATGTAAACAAGACAAACGTATTTCTCTGGTCTGCATCCCCTTAACAAGTGTGTGTATTGAGCTGTACTGTATTGTACCACTTCTGCAATCTGTTAAATAAAGTTTTCATTCATTCATTCATTCATTCATTCATTCATTCATTCATTCATTCATTCATTCATTCATTCATTCATTCATTCATTCATTCATTCAGTCTTCAGGCTGGACTTGAATCTAACAGCATTGACGATTTTCAAGTCACTGGGCAGACTGTTCCAAAAGACAGCTGCAGAATATAAAAATGACTGACATAGGCAGATAGATAGGCTATTACTGTATACAGGTCCTAGCTAGGCTAGCCTATTATCTGGTAAGCATGTTACATGGTCAGTAGCTATCGTTATCTAGCAGCTAATTCCTCCGGTAACGTTGCGGTTAAGGGATGGGAGATTCTTCAAATTCATGCAGGTCTTGACCGTCTTACAACTCTTACCTCTCTCATTTTTCCTCTGCAACGCTTTTTCTCTGCCCATGGCGAATAACTTTCTGATGTCCATTGTGATTGTCCTCCATGTCAAATCGTCACAATTAATACTTTCTCCGCCGGAAACGGCTTACGCCGTGTTTCACGTTTATGCGAATTCTGCCAGATCACGGCGTATGACGTTATTCTGATCATATTTCATATTTTCGCCATGATATTCAAATTTCGCTCACGGAGCCTTGTCAGATGCTGTCTGAGCCAGCACAACTCTGCAACGCTTCAATACTGCCACCTGGTGGCTGATCGGCGAGTTGCCAAACCGGATATGCTCGTTGGAGCTCGGTCCGTCCCCTAAATCCGTCCGGCCACTCGTTTATCATCTCGGGACTCAAGACACACACCGTGGATATGGATCGTTGCCATAACTCAATAATCCACATGATTTGGGCGTATATTAGTATTATACAAACCGGAAATGGATCGCCTCGATCCCCATCACATAACTGGGATCTGTTTGCTCCAGTATCATCCCCCATCGCTAAGAGGATGCTGCCGTGAGTTTCAGCGTTTTTGAATATTATTATCCATACAAACTGCTCTGATCTATATATCACCCATACTACATGAAGCATTTAACGACGATCACAGAATTATAAACGACCCCCCCCCCCCCGTTCACCCGCGCTTGAACAGTCATAACGTTTAGGACCATGTACAGTTGAAATTTTTAATATAGCGTCGATCGGTATCAAATGGCATTTGATAATCTATTATATGCATTTATGCCTATATCTCACGTTCTGGGAAATACTGCAGAAAACGATAAAAACATATTTATACTCTAGACGGTATTTTCGTATGAATGTGTGAATGAAAAAGTAAAACGTTCCTACATCCTGAACAATATATAATCGATGTTGAATGGGCCATAGTAATGTCAATTTAGCAATACAATTAAAAAAGTTATAGCCCTGCAAAGAAGGTAAACATCTCCATAGACTTACAGTGCTGGCAGTGATCAAACATTGATGGATATAAGCGTGGCAGAGAAAGTGTTAAAAATAAACGTGGCACCTCGATGAGCACTGTGTGATCTACCTGGCTGTGAACTGCACGAGAGTCAGCTGGCCTCGCGCAGTTCACAGCCAGGTGGGATGTACCATGTATGCTTTGTCATAGGGGTGTGCAAACCAGTCAACTTACAAAAAAGAGCCTGTTGGAGGATCTCAACAAGATAAATCGAAACAGTGCAAAATATTTCACTATAATATTTCAAAGCGAATTAATATTATTTTAATAATTATGTGATCAGTGGGGCACAGGCGATCAACAGTGGGGCAAGTGCCCCACTGATAGTGGTCTAAATACACCGATGGATGCAGCCGTTGCAAACTATGCACCAAAGTTATGGAACACACTACCTATGGACATTAGGGAAGCTAGATCTCTTAATATTTTCAAAAATAAACAAAAAAATTACCTCTTCACCATAGCCTTTTAAAAGCTACATATACAGTATGGAAGACAATTATGTAAGTATAAATGGTCATAAATCCCTAAATAAATGTATTAACTATGGGGTCCCCCAGGGGAAAGTTTTGGGGCCGCTTTTCTTCATCTTGTATAAAAATGATTTAGTCTACTCCTCTCAAATTCTACACAAAGTACTTTTTGCTGATGATACAAATCTGCTTCTGTCATACAAAGATCCATTTTTCGGACAAGTTAGGTTTTGTATTGGTTTTCTCTACCGGGCAGTCCGGTAGAGAGAGAGAGAGAGAGAGAGAGAGAGCGAGAGAGCGAGAGAGCGAGAGAGCGAGAGAGAGAGAGAGAGAGATAGGAGAAATGGGAGATAGATCCGGGAAGACATTCGGCAAAGAACGCCGGGTGCGGGAGTCGAACCTGGGTCAGCCACGTTGCACCGCAGTGCTGTATGTGGTGCGCCACTCGGGTGCCCCAAAAGATCCATTTATACTTCAAGAAACTGTAAATAGGGAGTTGGAGAAGGTGGAAACCTAGTTCAGATGTAATAAACTCACTCTCAACATACAAAAGACTAATTATTTAGTATTTTGCTCTATAATAAAAACAAAACAAACACACATGTTATCCATATTGCAATAAATGGGCAAGCAATCAATAGAGTAGCCTCCACAAAATTCCTGCGGGTCCACATCGACAAATTCGTGAATTTCAAGTACCATATTGATCATCTTATAAAAACACTTTCTAAATATGTTGGCTTGTTCTTTACGTTACAACACTGTCTACCACATTCAGTCCTTCTCACCTTATATAAATCTATTTCTGAACCTCAACATCATATGGTCACACACCTTTCCCAGTTAAATAAAAAAAAAACTACAGACATTACAAAACAAAGTTATATGCGCCATATCATGGTCTGACTACAGAGACCACACTGGACCTTTATTTAGCAACCTTGGACTCTTAAAGCTTGCAGAACTGAACGTATATGAAAATGCTGCTATCATGTATCAGGGTACAGTAAACGTTTCTCCCGGTATATTCTGAAGAGCACACCGCTGTATGTTGGAGAACCAGCGGTCTTCCGAAGTTCCGCTCCTCCTCACTCAAGTGAGACTAAAGCCGTGCACAGCTCAGCCCTGTGAGACGCGAGCAGGAAGGAGCTGGGAGTCCTTCCAATCGGAATATGTTGTTTCTTTACACATATGTTGGATTATGAATATGTCTTCATAGCTACAAATGAATGCTGCCAGGCTGGTCCGCGACCCTCCGTGCTGCGATCACCAGCGGGGAGAATATGCTCACGCGAGCTGCATCGCTGAGCTCTGGTGGCGGTCTTATTGGGGCTTATGCCAAGAACAGCAGTAACACAACATTGCAACTGTTGTGTTACTGCTTTCTGACCGAATTAGTCATTCATTTGTAGCTATAAAGACATATTCATAATCCAACATATGTGTAAAGAAACAACATATTCCGATTGGAAGGACTCCCAGCTCCTTCCTGCTCACGTCTCACAGGGCTGAGCTGTGCACGGCTTTAGTCTCACTCGATTGAGGAGGAGCGGAACTTCGGAAGACCGCTGGTTCTCCAACATACAGCGGTGTGCTCTTCAGAATGTACCGGGAGAAACGTTTACTGTACCCTGCAGACATAATAAGCATATAAGCAGTGCTTACTAACGTTATTAGTTACGTTATTTCTGACCGAATTAGTCATTAATTTGTCTAGCAGTCTCTAACAGTGTAACAGTAAGAAGCATTTTGGATAAAAGTATTCTGTACTTCTGTATGACAACAATGTATGCCTTTCAAATGTTAAATGATTAAATGATACACAGCGAAATCTACGCTCTCGCCTCTCATCCTGCTTTCGCCAACGGCAGCGATGTGAAAGGCAAAGCGAACTCCAGCAGTAGCGTGCTTGCCGCTGGGGCTGCCGCGGGGCGTGGCCGCGGCGGGTCACGTGCCTGTCGGGGCCAATCAGGCCTACCCCGGAAATAGGAACGGTTGCGGAACTGATACAGGCGGCCCCAACAGCTGCTCTTGATCTGACCTGCCAGATCCGGTTTGAACCTTGTCTCATTTGAAGTTATTTCGTTGATTAGCTCCTCTGACGGCTACTTCTCCTTTGCACGTGTGTTTGTCTGTGGCTCAGGCCATGCTCTGGCTGTCAGTCATCAGAACGGTGCTTTCACCTTTAATTAAGAAAGAGAGTGAAGGAGAAATTGAAAGAGGAGGGAGGGAGGGAGAAATCGCTTTGAGTGAGCAAGTCTTTCACTCACTATCTCTGGATGAGGGGAGGGTTTCTGGCTGTAGGCAATCACCAATGTTCCTCTCCTCCCCTATTCTATTCTATTCTATTATCTCTATTCTACTCAGATCTACTGCTTTTCTGTCCTCTCTTCTCCCCCATTCCTGTCATTCTCCCCATCCCCCTCTCCTCTCCTCTTTTTATGTACTATCCTTTATCCCCATATCCTTCTCTATTATCGCTATTCCTCTCCTCAGATCTACTGTACTCTCTTCTCCCATATTCCTATCCTCTGTTTTCCTCAGCTCTCTTCCTCTCTCATCTCCTCTCCTCTAATAGCATCCCCTATCCTCAGCAGTGGGTTTGAAGAAGATTATAGTGCAGCCATCTTTGAATCCAGAGTGTTGTGTGTTGGTCTGGAGTATATCAATCTGAGGCTTTGGTGGCAGTCAGCATCTCCTCCATTAAGTGCCACTCAATAGCCCGCTATCTGGCTAGAAACCGCTAATTAGTTTGAAGTACTATTCACCTTGATAATGTTTTTTTCCCTTAATGGATGTAACCAGTAAAAAATATATTTAACCTATTAAACCCTAGCCATATTTTCAGAAAATGTGCCTAAAAGTACACACCCAATGGAAAATGGACGATTGCTACAAGGTCCATTTGCATGCTCCTGGTATCTAGGGACATCTATGGTCCTCAGGGAATGTATTCCCAGTTTCAGAAACATTGTGTCTGTTACTATGCCTGAGTAAATTGTAATGAACCAAAGGAGAATATAAATTATTATTGTAATTTCTTTTTTCATCTTTGACAGTGAATAACGCCATGCTAACATTGACCAGACGTGAATATTGCCGCTGAGCTAATTCAGCACCTTCTTGAGATCAAGTGTAAAAAACAATTGAAGCAAATTAATAAAGGGCAGATTATTTACAGGAGTTTTTGTAGATACAGTACTGAATATTGCCATCCGGACACATGGAATATGAATATAGAATATCAGGTCTATAAATGACCTTATTATGCCCGCATCACAGCTCCCACACCCCGTGGGGTCAGGGTCGTTAGACCCCGACGCTACCCGCGAGGTATTCCGAGGGGTCGGGATTAAAAAAAGAAACGAACCCACGGGTGAAGCCGTAGCAGCGGGGCGCGGAGGAGGTCCCAGCCCCAGGCCAGACAAGGCGTACTTACCGCCGAGTCCGGGGGCCAGGACCCCCAGAAAAGGGGCCTGGTGAGGTCAACGAGGCAGTGGCATCGAGACCTCTCCAGGCGTTCACTGGTGACACCACCCTCTACACCGCCAGCATATCGGACAGGGCCTACAACAGGTGAAGGCACGCCACAAGGCTCTGAAAACTCCCGGAGGACGGGGCTCTGTAAGGAGGTTCCCTCTCTGAAGAGGAGGCTCCGCTGAGAAGTACTTATTTATACTTATCTATTTTTATCTAGCACAATCTCTGGAGCAAAACAGAAAGAAGCATTTTATATAAAAAGTATTCTGTACTTTTGTATGACAACTAATAAAGAAACTTGAAAGAAACTTCTCTGGTCTGCATCCCCTTAACAATTGTGTGTATTGAGCCATACTGTATTGTACCCATTCTGCAATCTGTTAAAGTTTTCAATCAATCAATCAATCAATCAATCAATGTATTACCATAGTGTCATTATGATGAATTGAAAATGGGGGACCCTGATGTAAACAAGACGAAAGTCTTTCTCTGGTCTGCATCCCCTTAACAATAGTATGTATTGAGCTGTACTGTACTGTACTGTACCCATTCTGCAATCTGTTAATAAAGTTTTCAATCAATCAATCAATCAATCAATCTTTATACTTTCATCACTGTACATATTAATACTACAACTCAAGAAGAATCAAGATGTTTATTTGTCACATACATATCAGGGAATACAGTGAAATGCGGGTGGTCATGCCCACATTGATTGTGCAAAATACAATAAAAATAGGCATAGAAAAAAAGAAAATAGGTAAGACACAAGATATGCATGATAAAAAAAGACATGCTAAGTTCCTGAGAAACTGGTTCCTATGTACACTACTATACAATATACAACTTTAACTTTTAATTAGGGATGTCCGATATTATCAGCCTACCGATATTATCGGCCGATATTGGCATTAAAATATGATATTGTAAAATATCGGTATTGGTTAAAAAAATAAAAATATAACATTTATATATTTTTTTTTACATTTATATAACCTTTATTTACCCAGGCAAGCAAGTAAGAACAAATTCTGATTTTATTTATTATCAAAAGTATGCATAATGTTGCGTTAATTCCACAACAAGAGATATGTAATGTTAATTACCTGAAATTATCGGTATCGGTTGATATCGGTATAGGGCTGTCTTAAATACTTCGAAGCTTCGAAGCTTCGTTCGATGGCACAAGCTTCGAACATTAAAAAAAAATCGAAGTTTAAAAAAAAATATATACATTTTTTTTCAATTTTTTTTTTTTTTTTTTTTTACTTCTGTGTGTGTGTGTGTGTGTGTGTGTGTGTGTGTGTGTGTGTGTGTGTGTGTGTGTGTGTGTGTGTGTGTGTGTGTGTGTGTGTGTGTGTGTGTGTGTGTGTGCATGGGGCCATTGGGTGGGGCCGGGGGACAAATACACTGGAGGAAAGTAACCCAGCTCAGCACTGCCCAAATTATATCATCACTATTGCCTGTTTGAAGGATATCATCCTCAAACACATATACACCACCTACACGCCTATTCTCAGTCCTTGCCCCACAATGGTGGAATGAACTACCCACCCCAGTTAGGATAGCCAAATCCCAGCTAATCTTTCGCCGTCGACTAAAGACGCACTTCTTCAACCATTATCTGAAATAAAATAAAATAAATAAAATAAAATAAATCTAACCCTAACTAACCTTACTGTCATGCACTTGTCCTAATAAACTAACCTACACTGTAACACGCAACACTTTGATGAATATTGTTACTCAGCTGATAGAGTTGTATCCTTCCTGATGACCTGTCGTACAGAACTTGTAAGTCGCTTTGGATAAAAGCGTCAGCTAAATGACTAAATGTAAATGTGAATGTAAATGCCTTGTAGAATTCCACACATAAGAAAGAAAGATACTGGGATGAATAAACAAAATAGGAAATAAAATGTAGAAATGCATGCAATACATAAATAAATATGAATCTCCATATATGAAATAGAACATTTAGTTAAGGTGCTACTGAGATGTTTTGGTGAGTTCTTTGTTTTTTTGTGGAAGTAGCCCTTCTTAAAAATGCATGAACATTCACTGATAATTGGTCTGTAGTGGAGTCTACAAGGTCTACATTGCCGGACCATGTAGAATCCGGACCTTGTAGACTGACATAATTCTGTGCATAGTTTAGTCTACACAGGCCATATTTCAAATAATCAAAATCTTACTTCATTCATCTTAAACATTCTTGATTTGGGGGATTGGTAGTTCCCATGAAATCTGAAGTTGTTCAAACGACAACAGCGATCCACCTTGAATTAAATCACACAGCCGTGTTGGCTGCGTCACAGTCACGAAAGGGGCTACTTAATTCATTAATCCAATCCACTTTATTTATAGAGCACATTTAAAAACAACAACGTTTACCAAAGTGCTGTACAAGTCCCACAACATAAGATAAAAAAAAATTAAAAATATTAAAAAAATATTAAAAGAAAAATATTAAGCTTCGATTGCCAAAAAAAAATTCGAAGGTCAGCCCTAAAGAGTTGGACAATATCGGTATATCGGTATCGGTAAAAAAGCCAATATCGAGCATCCCTACTTTTAATGTATCTAAACTATACTATACAATACCTCCTTCCTTTAAAGTGATCTGTACATACATCTGATTAGCACTATTACTCAGTAGTACTCATTTATATATTTTATACCCAGTACATTGTATATTACTGTTGCACTTTACTGTTACATTTGCACTCTGGTTGGATGCCAAACGTCTTTTCGTTGTACTGTACTTGTGCTGTATAATGACAATACATTTTAATCTAATTAGACTGTCTTATCACTCTCTGGATGCTTTGGAGAGACTCAGAATGATGAATTCTTTGTCGTTTTTTCTGTTGTTTGATACGGCGCACAACAATGAAAAAGGCTGAGCTTTACATATCATATGATATGCTTGTAACTTCGTCATCAAACTCCACAGCTATGGCACCTGTTGAGCAAAAGAGTCCAGTGATTAGATTTGATTGTCCTTTATATTTGCAAAACAGTCTATCTATAGATCCTTTTCACAGCAGCCATTTAACAGAAAGTCTGTGGCTAGCCATAACAAAGCCATCTTACCTTTGATGAGGTGTGTGGCTTTCGTTTCCCCCGCCGAGTACCTCTGAGCAATGGCAGAGTCAGGGAACATGTCTGCTACGCACGGGTTGAAATCGTCACAAAAACTGAAGGCCACGTTGGCTTTTGCACAAAGCATAGACATTTTAACATCAGCTTTGGTGACTTGATTCTAGCCTAGAATCCTTCTTTATCCGGTCGGCCTACTTCTTCTTCTTCGGGTCGCAACCTTCTTCCGGTCTGACTTTCTGTGCTAACGTTCTAATCTACACGGCTGCCACCTGTCGTCACGGAGGGGAATTGCAGCCTTTTTAAAAAAAAATAAAAAATGGGAGATTTATGGGGAAATATTTAACCGGGAGGACGGCGGGAAAGAACAGTGAAATACGGGAGAATCCCGCGAAAAATGGGAGGGATGACAGGTATGCATGTGGCTAAGCTGCCAATAATAGCCAAGACAGAGCAATATTTGGCAATTTGTTTGGCTTTTCTTTTAGACATTGCAGCAATTCTCAGACAGACAGACAGACAGACAGACAGACAGACAGACAGACAGACAGACAGACAGACAGACAGACAGACAGACAGACAGACAGACAGACAGACAGACAGACAGACAGACAGACAGACAGACAGACAGACAGACAGACAGACAGACAGACAGACAGACATACAGACAGACAGACAGGCAGGCAGGCAGGCAGACAGACAGACAGACAGACAGACAGACAGACAGACAGACAGACAGACAGACAGACAGACAGACAGACAGACAGACAGACAGACAGACAGACAGACAGACAGACAGACAGACAGACAGACAGACAGACAGACAGACAGACAGACAGACAGACAGACAGACAGACAGACAGACAGACAGACAGACAGACAGACAGACAGACAGACAGACAGACAGACAGACAGACAGACAGACAGACAGACAGACAGACAGACAGACATATCCTGTGTAGTGAAACACATGGGTGGAGCTGATGCTTTGCCTGGATAGCTCTCTCTCAATCAGATAGTGTTAATCTTCCTGGCCCATTGACAGTATTGTCACACGCCACCACTCTTATCTAGCCCGTGATAATGCAAGCAACAGCAGCAAACTCATTCATTGCACACCTTTCCATGTCTGTCTGCTATAGCCGTTGACTACCGGTCCACTAATTTACCACCTTATTTATTTACTGGAGTCTGATTTATTTACTGGAGTTATTTACTGCCCGCCTTGCCTGTTGTTGGTGGCTATCTAATTTAGTTCTCCCTAGATGAGGTGATTGGGTGATTTTGAGAGAGAGATAGAGAGAGAGAGAGAGAGAGAGAGAGAGAGAGAGAGAGAGAGAGAGAGAGAGAGAGAGAGAGAGAGAGAGAGAGAGAGGGTTTAGAATGAGACAGGTTGTGAGTCATGGATATATATATAGAGAGATAGACATAGAGAGATGGAGAGATATAGAGAGACAAAGAGAGACTTAGAGAGATGGAGAGAGAGAGAAGGAGTGATTCATAGAGAGAGAGGGAGAGATAGAGAGAGACAAATAGATACTTAGAGAGAGGGAGAGAGAGAAAAGGAGAGAGACATAGAGAGAGAGACACACACATAGGTAGGGATGGGTACCTTTCACATTTGAACCGATACCGGTACCGGTACCGGTACCTGTGAATCGATACCGGTACCCAACGGTACCTTTTTTCGGTACTTTAGTCTCAAGAAATTTAATTTACCTACCTCAGTCGTGAAAAAAAATATCCAAACATCAAATAACTACAATTTCGACAGTTTTCGGCTTGCCATTGCTCCGACTGCTTTGTTGTTGAATCAAGTCAAATCCTAGGTAAGCATATATTGTGCGTGTGAACGTTGACATGAAAAGAAAAAAGTTAATAAAGAAAAAAAAAAAAAAATGGTATCTCACTTGATTCGATACTCGGTAGTACACTTTGTCCCACAGCAACATTAAAATAGTTTAGATTTGTGTATGTTGTTTATGTAAAAAAAAAAATATTGAAAGTAACGCAATAGTTACTTGCTGAAGTAACTAGTTACTTTTATAATTTGTAACTGAGTAAGTAATTTAGTTACTTTTTGGAAGAAATAACTAGTAACTGTAACTAGTTACTTTTTAAAAGTAACTTGCCCAACACTGATCCTTCTGTGACATACAATTTAGCATATTTCAGTGGGTTTTTATTTACTGTATATATAAAACAGCTTGAGACAGAATGTCCCAAACTCTGCTTTTCATTTTTATCCACATGCCACTGTCATGTATTGTTTTGCATATATACCCTCAATTACATTTTCTTGTGCTGAATGCAGGGACATTTGGGGGCCCTTGACTCTCAACCAAGGTGTGAGATCTATTGTTGGAGATTCCTCCACAGTTCATTGTATGTCTACAATGTTTACTGCTGTGAAGCAGTAACTGCTGCGAAGCACTTTGGGCTGATATTCTTGCATGAAAAGTGCTATACAAATAAAGTGTATTATTATTATTATTATTATTATTATTATTATTATTATTATTATTATTATTATTATTATTATTATTATTATTATTATTATTATTATTATTATTATTATTATTATTATTATTATTATTATTATTATTATTATTATTATATTACATATTAGGTGAATTATCTAAATGGGTGGCATTCCTGTCGTCTAGTGTTCCACTACGGTGTTTTCCTTAGGTTCCAGTGAGGTCTCAGAGACGCGAGCCTGTTGTTTTCTGGAGCCAATCCCAGGCAGGCGACCTAACGGTACCTCTGTGTCTGTGTCTGTGAGTGAGAGTCTAATCAGTATTGCAGGCCTGTGTTGTGTTGTGTTCCCAGGAAGGGCTAGTTGGCGCTGTGAGAGGAGCCTCTCTCTGTTGTATGATGTTAGGAACCAAAGGTGTGTTCTTTGACGAGCCTGCTGATATCACGCTCACTGTTTTCTCTATTATATATCTCCGCTAAAGGTCAGTGTTGTTGAGGGGGTTGGATGCGCTGTGTGTGTGTGTTTGAGTGTGTTTCACATGTCTTCGAGCAACACTGTACTTATTGTACTTATTTTATGCCTATATTCTTAAGTCTGCACATTTTACGTTGCACTACTTTTATTGTCTTTTATACCTATTCTTATGTCTGCATGCATTGCTTTTATTCTGTCAACTGTATGCTAATTGTATGCCTATGTTAATTGTGTGCTACTTGCTGTGGGGCACTTTGGGCTGCGGTCCATGTATGAATGGTGCTATATAGATAGTTATTATTATTATTATATTGTAAAAAAAAGTATGCATTTTTAAGTCTCGACAATATTGAAAATGAGGGCACTAAACCCCCCAGGTACTGATTGATTGATTTATTGATTTATTGATAAAAACATGATAAAATGCAAGCACTTATTTCCATCATGGTCCCTGGTATTAACCCATTATCCGCCGATGACGTGTTAACACGTCATTCTCCGCCATGCGTAATCTGCCAATGAAAGGCGTCTTTGAGATCAATATTTCATATTTTCGTCATGGTATTCACATTTCACCCACGGAGTCTTGGGTGATGCTGTGGGACTCGGCACAACTCTGCAACGTTTCAATACTGCCACCTGGTGGCCGATCGGCGAGTTGCCAAACAGGAAGTTGCCCAAACCGGAAGTGGTCCGTCCCCTATCTTCATCCGGCCACTCGGTGATCGTCCCGGGGCTCAATATAGACACCGTCGATATGAATCTTTTGCCATAACTCAATAATCAACATGATTTGGACGTGTATTAGTAATATACAAACCGGAAATGGATTGCATCGATCAACATCCCATAATAGCGATCTTTTTGCTCCACTCTCATCACCCAACGCTACGAGGAGACTGGGGTGAGTTTCAGCGTTTTTCTTTACCATTTTCAATACAAACTGCTCTGATCAATATATCACCCATACTACATGAATCATTTAACGTCGGCCATTGAATTATAAACAACCCCCCCCCCCCCCCCCCCTCCGTTCACCCGCAGATGACCAGTCATGACGTTTAGGACCATGTACAGTTGACATTTTTAATATAACGTTGATCGGTATCAAACTGCATTTGATCATCTAATATATGCATTTATGTCTATATCTCACGTTCTATGAAATACAGCAGAAAACGATAAAAACATATTTATACTCTAGACGGTATTTTAGTATGAATGTGTGAATGAAAAAGTAAAACGTTCCTACATCCTGAACGATAGATAATTGATGTTGAATGGGCCATAGTAATGTCAATTTAGCAATACAATTTAAAAAGTTATAGCCCTGCAAAGAAGGTGAACATCTCCATAGACAAATAGCGCTGGCAGAGGATGGTTTAGGATGGATATAAGCCCGGCAGAGAATGGGTTAAGAGACATGACATACATCAACATAAAAACATTGAACATCATCATAAAACATTAACCTCTTGAGCCCTAGCCCTATTTTCTGAAAATCCGCCTAAAAATACATACCTAAGTAAATGGAAGATTGCTCCACTTCTACAAGGACCATTTGCATGTTCTTGTTATCTAGGGACATTTATGGATGTCATGGAATGTATTCCCAGTGTCAGAAATATTGTGTCTGTTACTAGGCCTGAGTAAATTGTAATGAACCAAAGGATCATATCAATTAAATGTTTTATATTTTTTTTATCTTTGACGGTGAATAACACACCATGCAAAAATTTACCAAATTCTTGAGACCTTCTTGAGATCACGTGTACAAAAAACCTAAGCAAATGAATGAAGGGAAGATGATTAAACAGAAGGTTTTGTAGATACAGTACTGAATTCTGCCATCCGGACACATGCTATTTGAAATATGATTATAAAATATAGAATATCAGGCCTATAAATTACCTTATTATAGCCAAGTCACACATCTATGGATCGGGCCAAATCTCCCCTTTCCAATGGCAGAGTTCAATCTGGATTTAGTATCACCAGGCGTGCAGCAAAAACCGTGAATGAAATCTACTGTAACTACAGTTACTTGTTTATAATGTAGACTTCTCTGCCATTTTCATCAGATTGCAACGCCGTTTTTTGCTAGACGTTCACAGAACGGTAGAGAAACTAACTATGTTCTAATGTATGCCAATAATCCCGAAAAATAAGATATAAGTAAATCCACAAGTCATATGATTGACAGGAGTTGGTTTAAGCTGGGTAGTGTCGTTTTTTGAAATTACAAAGCCCTGGGTCTCCTCTCCTCAAAATGGTGGTGCACATTTCCTAGCGTCGATATTTGCCTGTTTCCGAGATTTCCAAAACTCATATTTCACAAATAACACTTTAACCTATTGGTAAACAAATGTATTGCTGAAAATATACACAAAATATACTGCTGTTTTGACAGGGTTAGGGTCTTTACTCTTGGCTACATTTGAAAAAAAACGCAACATTAATTCATACAGTCTGTAGAGATGGATGTATGGCGTGATGTCATTCTGGGTCCGGTACTGGACCCATCAGGCTTAAGAGACTATAAGCATATATAGAAATACATATGCTACCCTCTCTTTCCTATACCGATGTCGTACAGACTTTTTGAAGCCAGTTAACCTAGGGGCCTGTTTAATGCTGCTGGGCAGGCTATTCCATAGTACTGCAGCTGAATAAAGGAAGGTCTGCTGGCCGCACAAAATAAGTTTGAATCTGAAAGGGACTTGTGTCTCTACCTCTGGTTTCATGGCTGTGATTATTTTAACATAATTTTATAGTAATTGTATAGGTATCTTGGCACCTCCCCTTTATAAATCCTATAGACTAGGCATAACTTCAGCATTGATACTCTTTAGTCAACCCTGAGCCACCCTAGGCTGTTAAAGTGGGGCTGGTCTAAATGTGTACATGGTGCAGAACTATCCTAACTAGCTTGTTCTGGGCAGTTTGAAATCTCATTTTCATGTTGCTGGGGGCACTGTCATACCATGACAAGCAAGCATAGTCGAAATGGCTCTGAACTAACGCCCCTGCTAGTGCTCTACACTAAGAGCTTTCCTGTCCAGGTAATTTAAGATATAGTTTATGCATTCGCAAAATATGAGAGCGCTGTCATTGAAGGGCTTCTACAACGGAGCGCTGCTGCTGCTGGAGCTGAACCGAGTCAAGCCGCGGGCGGCGCACGGAAGCCAGGGATAAACCACCGCGTCGCCCCGCTGGCTCTTCAGCAGCCTCCACGGGCGAAATAACATATAACGTTACAGCGTACAGTTCCACACTGATGTACAGTGAGTGTCTAATATGGCTGTTGCGAAGTCATTGATAAGCGACAGCCATATTAGACACATAGCCATAATTTAAGATATAGTTTATGCATTCGCAAAATATGAGAGCGCTGTCATTGAAGGGCTTCTACAACGGATATGTGGTTTATGACGTTAATTAATAATAAACACTGTTGGGACTATCTGACTCTTACTAATAAACACTGTTAGGACTATAAACACTGTGCGCGTGCGGACTATCTGACTCTTAATAATAAACACTGTTAGGACTATCGATTCACGCGTCACTACTGTAACTAGAAACTCTGCTGGGTGTCACTGTACATCAGTGTGGAACTGTACGCTGTAACGTTATATGTTATTTCGCCCGTGGAGGCTGCTGAAGCGCCAGCGGGGCGACGCGGTGGTTTATCCCCGGCTTCCGTGCGCCGCTGCTGCGTCAAGCCACACAATTATGTCTGTATTTGATTATGGTGAAATTATGTACATGCATGCCTCTCCCTCTGAAAGCCCATCCACGCTGTGTATCATAGAGACATAGAGCACTGGGTTTTATCACTGGAGATATATTTTTCACTCACCATTGTATTTTGCGCCATTTGACAATATCATAATGATGTGTTTTCTATATTATATCCACAATCATTAATCTAAAAAAATGTATGGGCTTTGTTTATACTTCAGACACACAGTGACGAGTGAATCTGGTAGTTGGTTGTTAAAAACGCGAAACATAATAACGTTACGCTTTCTGGTTCAGCGCATTTCATAACTGTATGGGCTCAGCGCATTTCATAACTGTATGGGCTTTGTTTATACTTCAGACGTGATGTACAGTGACGAGTGAATCTGGTAGTTGGTTGTTAAAAACGCGAAACATAATAACGTTACGCTTTCTAGTTCAGCGCATTTCATAGCGCTCCACTGCTACCGCAGCTGAACACAAGTTGATTGGAACAGCAGCTGAACACAAGTTGGTTGGTACACAAGTTGGTTGCCCGCGCTGCCGCTTGCTCCTTGGATTTCATTTGGGATGTGGGACGGCCTGCCGCTTGCCTGCGCGTGGGGGCGGGGGGTCGCGGCCAATCAGAGAAAAGCCGAACACAAGTTGGTTGCCTTTAATATTCACGCGAGGGGTCCCCGTCATACATGATCAGGAAATTAATCAATCATGAAAAAAAGAGAGTTGAGTGACTCAAGTTCATGTTCAAGTTTGTTTTTATCAGGGCTGTAAAGTACTTGAGTAATTGTACTTTGTTACAATACTTAAGTACTGTTTTCGGGGATTTGTACTTTACTCAAGTATTATTAGGTTTGTATACTTGTACTTTTACTCAATTACATTTCAGAGAAAAAAAACATACTTTTACTCCTTATAATGCAGACCTACAAAGTACAAATCTTGCAGGTCCAACCATTTTAATTAGTATATTTGTTTATCTGGCCGAACTAACGTTAATGTTATTAATCCTGCGGCCACACTTTATTTAAAAACAGCCATTCAAATCCAATGGACAATTAACCCGCCCATACCCATGCTGATTGGTCCTTGTGCAAGACTAGAAAGCGGGGCTCTTTGATTAAACACCTGCTATCAGAAGAATAAACAGTCACAGTGACAAGCTACAGAATATGGCCACAAACGATAGTAAGAGTGATGAAGAGGACGAAACGGAAAATTTCATTGCCCCGGAATAAAAAAGTTTTTACTTAAACTTTTTTGTACTTAATTAAGTACATTTAAAAGTAGAAACGTTTTAACTTTTACTCAAGTGTGTTTCTAGCCAGAAACTCTGACTTTAACTTTTTTTTTAACCACTTTTTCTCCTAATTATTTTTTCTATTATTCTCCCATCCCAATTTCGTATTGCCAATTGCTGGTCGGTTGTAGTGAGGATAGAAGCCTTGCATCACGTACTCCTCAACTAGGGCTGAACGATTTATCGATTTTAAATCGAAATCGCGATTTGAAATGATGCAATTAGCAAATCGCAAAAAAAATGTAAAACCGCAAACAAATAAAAAAAAGATTTTTTTACCAGGAAGTCCCATTGAGATACAAGATCTCCTTTGCAAGTTGTTGTTATTGTTGTAGGAACGGTTTGGGAGAGGTAAGGGGTTTTAGATTGTGTGTTGTGAAGTTTAGACTTCAGAGAGGGAGAGTAAAGTACAGAAAAAAGGTACCGTTGGGTACCGGTATCGATTCCCAGGTAAAAAGAAACATTTTCAGGCTCGGTGTCCCGAACAGACCCAGTGCGTAGGCCAGATGCAAGCCACATTTTACAATAAACATCTGTGGGGCTGCTTAAAAAAAATTATTATTATAATCGCAAATTTAATTGCAATCGCGATATCTGTCAGAGAAATCGCAATTCGATTATTTCCGATAATCGTGCAGCCCTATCCTCAACACAAGGCCTGTCTCATCTTTTCACCAGACAGCACGGACTCTCAGTGGCGAGGAGTAACGCGTTGGAGGCTCACGCTGCCCCCGATACTTCCTGTCTCTGCTGTGCAGGCGTCACCCAACCGATCTGTAGGAGTCGCTGTCCACAACGTCCAATCCCCACCCATCGACTTCCACCCGCTACCTCTGTCAATTGAGATAGTATGACGACTGGACCTAGCCGCAGGCAATGCTGACACCGGGATTCGAGACCGGAGTCTCTTGCATTGGTGACGAGCACAATCTCCGCTACGCCACCCAGCCGCCCAAACTCTGACTTTTACTTGAGTATGATTTTAAGACGGTACCCATACTTTCACTTAAGTATAATTTCTGTGTACTTTTTACACCCCTGGTTTTTATTTGTCAGAACAAAATACAGAATTTACCAATTTATATGATTGGTAAGGGAATTGCACATCTCTCATTCCTTATCCCTTATTCCTTATTGCACCTCACCACCACAAGGTGGCACCACAAGCTAAGCTATACCTCAAAATTGTTTGTACCAGATGTACATACTGTATAGGTATACTGAACAATTGTTGTTTACACTTGTTTTTACTTGACTTCTTGACTTTCTATTTTACTTATTATACTTATTTATATTCAAATCAAATGTATTTGTAAGGCCCGACAACACACGTTAATGTCCCCATGGGCCGGACACGTATTCTAAGTCAAGAAGAAACATAACAATAAGTCAAGAACAAAACAAGAACACCATAAGGTCCAACAAATTTAAAATAAATGCAAAATAAATGAATGAATGCAAACACTCCCAGACATACCCCACGCGAAGGTAAGGAAAAACTCACTAAAACCTAGCAATAGGAAAAAATGCTCCACAGGCAGTGTGGAGGAGAGAAACCTTAGAATGTGAATAGATTAGATATATGAAGTAAGCATATTATGTGAATATAATAGAAGTACTTAACCCAGCAATGAAACCACGTTGACAGACAACAAACCATGTTGACAGACCACGGACAGAAGACGGTAAGAAGCTGATCCATGACCTCCGTGGTGCATGTAGAGCAGTCACTGCAATCTTGGCCAAGACCCCGAGACATCCACCACCTTGGTCAGCACTACGAGACAAGCACTCAGAGAGAAGGGGGGGGGGGGGGGGGGGGGGTTGCGACAGGGGTTAGAGAGTTCCCATGTTTGTAGTGGGCGGAGATGGAGCACCAGATACATGCAGTGCGACAGCACACATGGCGACAGCAGAACCACAGTATACAAGAAAATTGTGAAATAGAGCAATAGATAGAACCACTGCAAGCACATGGACACAGGTTGAGATAGGAGACAACAGCCCAGGGCCGCACGCCAAGTGGGGGCAGGAGGAGCCACTCAGTTGGTTCAGCACTGCAGGCTAGGCAGAAAAGCAGACATGGGAGAAAATAGACATCCTAACTAAACTAGACAGATTAATCTAAAGGTCAGTCCCCGACCAGGTGAGATCAGGGTAGGTTGAAGGAGAGAGAGAAAGCAGGGATTTAAAAGCTTCGACAGAGCAGGCGCCCCTGACGACGGCAGGTAATTTGTTCCACAGGTAGGGAGCGCGGTAGACAAAGGCTCTCTGGCCGGCGGATTTCTTTTTAACCCTAGGAATCGATAGAAGCCCCGCATTTTGTGAGCGTTATTATCTAGCACACTCTCAGGAGCAAAACAGAAAGAAACATTTCATGCAAAGTATTCTGTATTTCTGTATGACAAATAATAAAGAAACTTGAAACTTGAGAATACTTTATAATGAAATGATTGTTTCGTATCAGAGAGTGTGCTACATACAGTAAAGAGAGCGTAAGTTAAAAAAAAAAAATAAGAAGTAAAAAGTAGGGAAAGTCAATACATATATACAATACAGAGTAAAATGATTAACAGTGAGGTAGAATGCAGAGGTACACAACTTGGGATAGGGTGCAAATGAGGTATGAATGTGGTGCAAATCTCTTTATTAATAGATATATTAATAGATACATATAATGTGTGTTAAAGTGAATACAGTGAGTGGTAAGGTGAGTGTTTGTTTAAAGTGAGTGTGTACATGTGGATGTGCGTGCAGTGTGTGTAGATGATGGGTTGTTACATTGACTGGCTCACCCGTCTTACTTCATAATACAACGTTTCCGAATGGACGTTTGGATTAAACAAAGTGTATGCAGTGATGCTGATGCTTTCCCAGCAGAACACAAGTTGCTTAACGTTACACAGGTATGTTATGCAGAGTGCTTTAGCTTGCCAACGTTAAGATAGCAGGAGCCGTCAGCCAACAAAGTTGTTTCAACAAATCGATTCACAAAATGGATTATCATCCAAACGTTATTGAAGCCTCCCCTGACCAGTAAGTAGGTACTACTACTCAACCGCAGCAACATGCGCTATGTGCCTAAAGTCAAGACTCGACAATACTGAACTAGAAAAAACCTGCGACTAAGTCAAGTACGCTGGAGTGAGGCATGGATGGAAGTGGCCAATTTTCAAAATTAAATACCCGAAAGACTGTTAGTATTTAGGAGAAAATGTTTTGCATGATTAAAAACGATGGTCCTCGCGTCCGTTCGAAAAACCCTGGCGAATGTTCGAATCCCAAAAACAGGCTTGTGGACAGCTCTAACACACACACACACACACACACACACACACACACACACACACACACACACACACACACACACACACACACACACACACACACACACACACACACACACACACACACACACACACACACACACACACACACACACACACACACACAAAATTGCATTTATCTGACTGTTGGTCTGTGTAGTAGCTAATAAACACGATGTATGTATAATGTATTGTATATAAATGTATGTATAATATATAATTGATTCACTCGTATACCAAAATCCATTTGAATTGAAAAAAATAGCTTTTCCCATCAAATGTTGTTATGCGTTTAAAATGCGATACATTTTCAATTAATTAACTATAAAGTCTCGAATTAATTCGATAAAAAAAATATATCGAGTCCCACCACTATACATTTAGCTATAACCAGTTCCTCTCCTCTCCTCTCCTCTCCTCTCCTCTCCTCTCTTCTCTTCTCTTCTCTTCTCTTCTCTTCTCTTCTCTTCTCTTCTCTTCTCTTCTCTTCTCTTCTCTTCTCTTCTCTTTCTTCTCTTCTCTTCTCTTCTCTTCTCTTCTCTTCTCTTCTCTTCTCTTCTCTTCTCTTCTCTTCTCTTCTCTTCTCTTCTCTTCTCTTCTCTTCTCTTCTCTTCTCTTCCTCTCCTCTCCTCTCCTCTCCTCTCCTCTCCTCTCCTCTCCTCTCCTCTCCTCTCCTCTCCTCTCCTCTCCTCTCCTCTCCTCCTTCCTCAGCCAGTGTCTTATCGAATGTGTGCCTGGGTGTGGCCTGGTGAGCCGCTGTGCTTCTCTTCCACTCAGAGCCTTTACATCAGCTTGTCACAGACTGAGTTTCTTCCCCTCAGCCGCCAGGCTGATCAATGCCTCAGGCCCCCTCCGCCCCCAAGTGACACTGGCACAATAACAATAGCAATGACACTGGCAAAAAATACTGCACTGGGACTGACCTGGAACTCTGCACTTTACTTTATACTTTACACTTCATACACTTTATATATATACTATTATATATATATATATTTATTAAAATGATTAATCCCTCACTGCACTGTCTTTGTCCTGTCTGTTGTTGCTGTTGTTATGTGAAAAGAAAATGTATGGAAAAATGCATACTCTGTAACACTGAAACAATTACCACATATGGCTTATTAAACTAATCTGAATCTGAATCAGCATGTAAAGCATCCTCTCCTCCCTGCAACACCACCACCACTAGCACCACCACCACTACTACCACCACCACCACTACTACCACCACTACTACCACCACTACTACCACCACAACCACCACAACCACCACCACTACTACCACCACCACCACCACTACTATCACCACTACTACCACCACAACCACCACCACTACTACCACCACCACCACCACTACTACCACCACCACTACCACCACCACCACCACCACTACTACTACCACCACTACTACCACCACAACCACCACTACTACCACCACCTACTACTATCACCACTACTACCACCACCACTACTACCACCACAACCACCACTACTACCAACACACTACTATCACCACTACTACCACCCACACCAGCTACCACCACACCACCATCACCACCACCACTACTGCCACCACTACTACCACCACACCACCACTACTCACCACCACACCACCACCACACTACTATCACCACTACTACCACCACTACCCACCACCACCACATCACCAATACTACCACCACACGACTATCACCACCACCACCACTACTACACAAACCACTACCACCACCACCATCATGGTGGGCTCCATTTCAATCCACCACCCTGTTCAATATGACTCAGATCTCTGCTATATACCTTACCACCCCTCCCTCCCTCCCTCCCACACTCCCTTCCCTGCCCCTCCCTCCCTTATTGCCCATTCCCTCCCTCTATTATTTTTTGTCTGTGTGCAATGTCCTCTTCGTATCGCCATGGGAACTAGTTCCCATTCAGACGTCGGCAGTAATACATGTTACAGCATTTAATCACTGTCACCTTTCTACTCTTGCCCTTTTAATGCACACCATGCTAGCTATTGTCCGTTAGTATTGTATGATTCATAATTGCCATCAGACATGGCGAAGAGCTCTCCAGTCTTGGTCAAGTCAATGTACTCCACAAATTAGATGCTGTTCTCTGATTATGTAATTTTGTATCATCTCAGCCCTGGCGTGTGTGTGTGTGTGTTGTGTGTGTGTGTGTGTGTGTGTGTGTGTGTGTGTGTGTGTGTGTGTGTGTGTGTGTGTGCTGTTGTGTGTGTGTGTGTGTGTGTGTGTGTGTGTGTGTGTGTGTGTGTGTGTGTGTGTGTGTGTGTGTGTGTGTGTGTGTGTGTGTGTGTGTGTGTGTGTGTGTGTGTGTGTGTGTGTGTGTGTGTGTGTGTGTGTGTGTGTGTGTGTGTGTGTGTGTGTGTGTGTGTGTGTGTGTGTGTGTGTGTGTGTGTGTGTGTGTGTGTGTGTGCGTGCAGTGCGTGCGTGCGTGCGTGCGTGCGTGCGTGCGTGTGTGTGTGAGTGAGTGAGTGTTGTGTTTACCTACTCAACCACTTAAGTATCAGGCAAAAATGGGGCTATTTTTATTTTTTTTTTTACGATTGCATACTCAAAGTAATTTGCTATTTATTATACTTTATAGGCATACGTATAGCACATGCATGAGTCTGGTCTCTTTTGAAAGGTAACATTCTGAAGTTTCTAACACAATAAAAAACACTTTGAGTGCTAATGGAATAGAGTAACAGAGGTTTGTACACACTGGAGTAAAGGTTTTGTGTACTCACATTTCTTTTTACTGGTTGCCAGATGCCTGTTTTTAAGTTCCAGCTGAGAGGTAGGAGCTGGCAACCATAATGGTTCCATAGCCTGAAGTCTTATGTAGTACAGGTCCAAAGATTATAAAAATCCCACGGAAAATGAATGGTTTACAACGTTTTTGTAATGTGTGTACCATTAAAAATTCAGCATGATTATCCAAAATGGCCGTCTGCTACCATTCATGTTGATGCTCTCGTCAAAACAATGGACTTCTTCGTCTTCTTGTGTCACCTTCCCCCCCCACGAAGCAGGTTTGTCTATATCACTATGGCAACAGATCGAAACATTTGAAAGTTAGCTGGATAAACTGGCCACTCCCTCGCAAAAAAATGCCAGCTCCCTTGGCTTTGATTCATTTCATATTCTCCGCGGTGGATGTATTTGCTTAACCGGAGTGCCCGGATTGTGTTTCATTCAAGCATAAATTGAAGCATCTTTACGCGTGGATTGTGGATGTGAATTACGAGGAATCTGAGGATTGTTGAATTCTGTCACACGTTATTGTGATATTGTAACTGGGATTAAAATTTCTGAGGAGATGTGCTGTTTGACAGACTTGATGATGTGGACGTGACTTGAGAAAAGTGAATGAGCAATTGCAAGCCTTTGACATTTTGATGAATGAATTTGAGGAAATGCATTTATCTGTTCAAGCACTGTTATCTGATGATGAAAAAGAGGATGATGAACATGACTGGTATAAACCAAAGGTTATTCAATTCAATGCATGTATGGATGATGTCCGAAACAGATTAAAACCTGATTAATAGTGAAACCAAGCCTCTCTGACACTGTTATTTGGGGGGTCGCGCCTTGAAAACTTTGGGTTGAAAGAGTTGAAATAATTATTTTCGCTAGCAATATCTTATTTGATTATTCATTCCATTAAGCCTACTGCCAGCAAGCACATTTAAATAAATATAATCTGATTGATTGGGGTAATGAGGGACTTAAAATTAGCCTATACTGTAGATATGCATTTAACTTGTTCGCAATATCTTCTTGTTAGAAAATCATGGTTTTCGGGGATCAACACCTCCCCCTTTTCAGGTAAAACGGCCATGCACAATTATCCTGATTAAGTCTGGTTCGAATGAACAAGACCGAATCAGCCTTCGAGAAACCAAGATAGCCTGACTTCAATCATTAATTTAAGCTGGCTAATGGGACTTTTGATCGACTTAGTTGAACCAGGTACAGGGAATGGGGCCCAGGAAGAGCCTCCTGTCTGCGTCATGTGTATTATGTAAATAAGAATGTCTTTTCTTGATGGTTTTCAATAACTTTGCACATTTTCAATTAATAGATCATTATTATGGAGGACACTTACCATGTTTGTATGTGGAATTGGGTATTGAACTACATTGATAAGGAAAGGAGGAGGACATATCATTAGCACAATGGTTTACACCTGTGTGAAGTCTTTGGACTGTAAGCTATATGTGATGTCAAGCATAATTTCTGTAAATTAAGTATTGTTGACCAAAACGTTGGTTTGAATTATTTCCACATGAAGTGAAGATGCAATAATACCAGTGCGCTCAAGTAATATTTTAAATTCAATGTGTACCTATTAGGGGTGTAAAGGTACACGTATCCGTACCGAACCGTTTCAGTGTGTACCGAACGGCTGTGTACCGAACAAATACAATGGTACGTTAACCACTAATGGGGTGGGGGCTGTTATATAGTCGTACTGGCAAATCGCGTCCTGCTCTTCGCCATCGAGATATACCTCATCTCCAGTACCTACTGTACTTCATAAACAAACAAACAAATGCACCCAGCACCTGACCAGGCCCCGTCCCAGTGGCCCACTACAAGACACCGGGCGTGGCCACCACTCGCCCTTCCTCTATTTCGTTTCCATCATGGCGGATGCTTGCACCCTGTGGACTAGCGTTATGAAAAGAGAAATTGCAATGTTGAGTATTCGCCGGAGATTTTCCAACCCCTGGAATCTTCGGCATGTTCCGACGGCGCTCGTATGGGTTCTGCGACTCTGCAGCTGGATGCATTTCGATGCATCTCCGCGTCGAGTCTGTACTGGGGTCCCCTCCTCTTGTTGACAGCAGACAGAGGGACGGCGTGTGATGTGTAGCTATCGAGCTACCTCACACTCAGTTAGGATCTGAGCCACTAGGCATTAACGCTGGTGTTAGTAATGCTGCTTGTTGTTTTGTTAGACAACCGAGTTGTGTATCGGCGCCAGGGGCAGGATGTCTGGGTAAACGTCCCTCTGAGTGGACGTTTTCCAGGCGATCTTCGGGCGCGCTGCTAATACTACTGCTATAATGCTGTCACTGTTCTAATGTTCCCCGCTGTGGGATGTCACTAGGCATGACAACCCCATGACTAGGCATGGGGTTGCTCGAGTTGTCCCGGGAGACAACCGAGTTGTGTATCGGCACCAGGGGCAGGATGTCTGGGTAAACGCTGTTGTTTTACCCGTTACCCTGGAGCGCGCGGCTAACGCTATGCTATGCTGGGCTACTGTTTATGTTTGTCTCCGCGCTGAGGGAATGTCTGTCTACACTACAGTCTTCCCTCCTCTTAACTATTCATGCTGACGGTCAATCTGTGTTTACTGTGGGAGTATTGCGGGGGGGCTTTGTTTACCTTTTCATGGGTGAATGGGCTGAGGTCTAGGGCTGGTGTGCTGTTTGTGAATATATGAATGATATGCAGGACTGGTTCTTTGGTCTGCATCCCATTAACGTGTGTGTATGGGCTAGCCCATTCTACAGTATATTGGTGGTGTTTAGTTCATTTATTCATTAACCCCTTCATGGTGCACACCACAGTGGAAGTTGCTGGTTGCAATCACCACTGGTGCTCCATGTTTAGCGTCAGTCCTTTGCCTCTGACATGTTGAAACAGTGCCCCGCCCGGCCGACGCCATGAGGTGGGTCGGCCCGGCGAGTGGCTGGTGGGCTGTTAAAGCCTGTACCGCCACGGTATGGAATTGGCAGCGATTAGTAACTTTGTTCGACTTGCTGTTTTTTCTGTCAAAAATGGTGTCTGGTGGCGGGGCCATGAGGGCCAGCCGACGTCGAAACATCGCGCAGGGTTGTTGACGTTATTGGCTTCGACCTAGCCGCAAGCTATAACCGCAGGGAGGTTCCCTCCTCAGGGCTCCCCTCTCCGCAGAGGATATTGGTCTTCTGCTGGAGCGCCGGCGGAATTTGTCCTAGGCCCCACACCGCCTCACGCCGCACAGCCAGAGGTGAGAGCACGGCCTCGTCAGCGGCTATGGCGAGGCCCTCGACAGGCGGTCATGTTTCCCCGCCAGAGGTATCCTGGGCGTTGAGTCAACAGGTGTCCACAAGGCCGACAGCCTTGGCGGCCGAGGGATTGGCCATGTTGGATGAGCTCGGCTTGGAATATACAAGCCGTCGCCGTCCTGCCGCGAGCAGCCCGCTCCCCGATCACTCCCTCCCCCAACACCAGCGGAAAAGGGGCTCTGATCGTTTTCCTTTGGCTGCGGGCCGCGAGCCTTCGTTGAAGCGCATGCGGCCCCACGTTTCGCTTCTCATGGGGACAGGGGCTGACACCCAGTTGATGGCTGAGCCTGGGTCTGTCCGTGAGAATGTTGTGCTGTCAAGCGGCTCCCACACCATAAGCTGTGTTTGGTTGAGCCTGGTGTTACGTCTGTCAACTACAAGTGTTGTCAGCAGGGGGGCTCGAGACCTTTTTGAGGCACACAGTGCGGGCTTCCCCGACCTCGCCTTCGCCAGGCCGGGTATCATGTTGGTGCCTCCCACTCCTGAAAGATTGGCAGTGGTCTCGCAGGCGCGCGTGATTTGGGTGGTAGTAATATCACTGCAGGGCTACGGTGTGTAGGAACCCATGGGGGCCTCACACCTTGCATGTCCGGCTGCAGAACAACTCCTCAGCATGTTCTGGAGGGGTGTTCAGTGGGGGAGCTTTTGTCACCTAGACTGATGTCAGCTTCCCCCGTATCAAACCGGGGTTCCCCCTTCGGTGCGATTGCCTCGTGGGTAGTGTCAGGGTCAGATGTCCCGACTCCACGGAACGCTCTGCTCGCACGGGTCCAGGGTTGGCTACGCACAGTGGGTGGGACCGGGCCGCCTATCTACAGTTCCTAGCGGACCTGCGCCAAATGGCGGCGGGTGCGTTGGGAGTATCATCACATATGGCTACAGCAGTACCATATGTCGAGGTGGATGGAGAGAACGCTGAGGCGGGGACTTGTGTTTACACAACCCCACCCGTTTTCGGGTTTGGTACAGACCCTATTGTCAGGGTCACCAGCAGTGACATCTCTGGTCAACGAGATCCAATCTCTGTGGACGAAGCAAGCCATCGTCGTGGCGTTTTCCTCCCGGTATTCTCTGGTGCCCGAGAAATCGGGAGGGGGGGGGTGTCAGACCCATGCTGGACCTGTCCCATGGGAAGGTTCAGCATTTTTTGGATCGTCTCCTACCTGTTGAACACTGTCAGGTGGGGGCCTGGTTCTCATCCATAGACCTGTAGGATGCGTATTCGCATCCCCGATCTTCCATCCTAGGGTTTACCTACGCTTCCTTTGCAGGGTTTAGCGTATGAGTACCAGAGACTGCCTTTCAGCTTTTCTCTGGCTCCCCGCATCTTCACCAAGTGCGTGGAGGCCGCACTGGGGCCTCTGCGTCGTCAGGGGTTACGAAGTGTATTCTGCCCTGACGACGTTCTGGTCTTTGGCGGTCAAGGTGGATCGTCAGGTCTCATACCAGGCAGGTTTCCTACCAGCCTGGGGTTTGCTGTAGACTGGAAGTAGAGTACTCCTCTTCCCAGTGAACGGGTGGAGTGCTATGGGCATCCCTCTCAGAGCGTGTTGTCGACACGCTCTGGAGGTTTCGTCCTAGGACGGTTATGGCGCTGTCCGTGATACGCCTGCTCGGTATGATGGCATCTGCTCATTCCGTGGTCCCTCTTGGCCTCTTCTTCACCCCAGGAGGAGGTTGCAGAGGTGGTTTTTTTTCCAGTATGGAAATAGACCCGGTGAGAGGCAAGTGGAAGCGGCTAAGGTTCCTGTGTCAGTACTGGGGGACCTCGCCCCCTGGGGAGGGCCTGGGGTCCTCACCAGGGGGGTCCCTATGAGCAGTAGGCTGTCACACGTCACGTTTTTCACCGACGCCTCCCTCGCTGGAGACGCGTCGGGCCTACGCAGTAGGGGGCAGCTGGCAAGCCATGCTGCCCGGTCTGCGCTACGTTCAATGTGTTGGTATTGAAGGCGGTCCTTCTGGTCCTCAAACGGTGTTTGATCAGGATGGACAATACGACGTCAGCGTCGTATATCGACAGACAGGGAGGAGTACGCTCCCCCCGTCTGCACCGGGCGGCGGGCGGCTGGCTATGCGCGTTCTCCATCTGCGCAGCCTGAGGGCTCTCCACATCCCCGGCAGGGTGAATGTGGGTACAGGTGTGATGTCGCGGGGCGGTCCTCACCCTGACGGGTGGGGATTACGTCCGGACATAGTCAGGCAGGCCTGGGATTCTTTCCCCCCATACATCTGTTAGGTCAGTTGTTGGGGCGGGTACGTTGAGGAGCGCAGGTCCTTGAACTTGATTGCGCCGGACCGGGGCGCAGCTGTGTGGTTCCCGTCCTGATCCAGCTCTTGGTATCCCCGTCATGGCCTGTTCCTTGGTCATTGCGGGCCCTCTCTCAAGCGCACGGGTCTCTGTGTTAGTTCCCTGTGCTGGGCCAGCCGCTGATGGTTTGGCTGGTGAGAAGGTGAGTCTGGAGAGGATGGATCCTTCTGTGGTTGGTACCATCCGGAACGCGCATGCTCCCTCCACTATCGCGGGTTATGTGGGTAGGTGGCGTATTTTCCAAGAGTGGTGCAAGACCACCCTCTTGTGAAGCGTTTACTGCTTGGCGCTCGGCGCCTTAAGCCGGTTAAACGTTCTCTGGCTCCGAGTTGGGATCTTCAATTGGTCCTCGTCGGTTGTCCGAGGCCCCGTTTGAGCCTCTTGAGCAAGACCTTTGGGACTGCATTCCTGCTGGCCATCACTGCCGCTAAGCTCGTGGGTGAGCTCTGTGCTCTCTCGGTGCGGCCTGAGTGTCTGTCTATTCGTTTCGATAGCGGTGCCACTCTGAGGCCTAATCCAGTCTTCGTGCCAAAGAATATCCGGAGCTCTTTCCGCTCCAGGGATATTATGGTTCAGGCGTTCATCCGCCTCCTCACGCTAGTGAGTTAGAGGCAAGCCTTCACCTGTCATGTCCGGTCCGGGCTTTGGGGATTTACCTCAGCCGTACTCAGGGCCTCAGGGCTACCGATCAACTTTTTGTCTGTTGCGGTGGCTCTCGCGCTGGTAAGGCACTGTCGAAACAGCGCCTGTCCCATTGGTTGTGCGAGGGCATTGCCCTTTGCTAAACGTTGGCTGGGCTGGCCCCCCCTGGGGGTGTCAGGGCGCACTCCACTCGTGGGGTGGCGGCCTCTGCCGCCCTGTTAGGAGGGGCCTCAGTGGAGGACATCTGTGCTGCGGCCTCAGGGTCCTCCCCGGGTCCCTTCGTAAGGTTTTACCTCATGGACATGACCGGGGGTTCTGTCTCCCAGGCGGTTCTGAGGTCTGGAACCTCCCCTGCTTCCCACCTTTCGGTGGGTTAGCAGGGATGTGTGGGTGTGGACCACAAGGTGTTGTGTCACACATGGTACCGCCTGTGCTGTGCGTTTAGAGGTTTCTAGTTCCCTCTTTTTCGGACTTGGGTGGAGTTGACTGCCGCCCCCTCTTCGCTAGGAAGGAGGGGTGACGGGACTCCCCTTCCCCCTGATGAGGGCTTTCGGGTCATCAGGGGTTGCATTTGTCGGGCCTCGCGTCTGCTCTGTCCCCATATCTCGATGGCGAAGAGCAGGACGCGATTCGCCAGTACGACTATATAACGATAGGTTATGTATATAACCTAGTTATATGAGTACTGGCTGAGTGTCCTGCTCTTAGCGCGCCCTGAGGTCCCTTGGGGAACTTTTCTGATGGAAACTGTTTTCCGAGGAAGGACGAGTGGTGGCCACGCCCGGTGTCTTGTAGTGGGCCACTGGGGCGGGGCCTGGTCAGGTGCTGGGTGCATTTGTTTGTTCGTTTATGAAGTACAGTAGGTACTGGAGATGAGGTATATCTCGATGGTGAAGAGCAGGACGCTCAGCCAGTACTCATATAACTAGGTTATATACATAACCTATCGTTTTTTTCACAATCTAATATAATTATTATTATAAATGTCTTTCTTTACAAGTCGATTATTAATTTCAATATAGAATATTCGTTGACAGCCCTACAAGTACAATGAGTGGAACATGGAAAGCCAAACTTTCCCCCACTGTACCGAAAACCTGTACCGAACCGTGACTTCAAGTAAGTAAGTAAGTAAGTAAGTAAGTAAGTAAGTAAGTAAGTAAGTAAGTAAGTAAAGTTTATTTATATAGCACCTTTCACAGACCAGGGTCACAAAGTGCTTCACATAGTAAAAACATCAATAAAATACAGAAAGATATTTATTTATTTATTAAAAACGTGAAAGATCAGGAAAACCAAAACAGATAAAAAAAGACATAAAATATTTACACAGAGCATAATTCGCCAAACACCTGTTTAAACAGCACAGACTTTATCTATCTAGGTCGTCCTCGGACGGGCCCTCCATCGGTGCTTCCAGTCATCCCGATCCTCCATGCATCTGGCTAGCTCGCCGGTGCTTTCTGTTCCCACATCTCTCCTGAGTACGTCCACATAGGTTAACGTGGGACGTCCTCGTGATCGATGCCCGTGTGTTGGTTCCCACAGTACAAGTTTGCTGGTTGGCATATCATGGTGTCTCTGGCAGTGACCTGCCAGCCTCATTCTCCTGACTGCCACTTTATCGCTCACCTTTAGCACCCCCCCATACAAGTTTGCATTAGTGACATGCTCATCCCTGTTGATGTTGAGCACCACACGCATCATTCTGGTGTAGCACCCATCCAAGGACTTCTGCAGGGTGGGCTTCAAGGTCCAGCATTCACTGCCATACAAAAGGACAGACTCAACTGTTGCATGAAAGAAGTTGAGCTTGATTTGACGGGGGAGGTTGGATTTCCACACACTGGTCATGCCGTTCAGAGCCCTCCACGCAAGTGCCTTCCTCACTTTAAGGTCTTGCTCGGACGAGTTGACCCACGAGCCCAGGTACTTGAAATCACTGACTTCCTTTAGAGCAGAGCCTCCTGTTGTCCTTAGAGGTGGATGATCCGGGAGGATGTTATACATTATGACCTCGGTTTTCTTGGCATTTAGCCTAAGGCCAACCTTGGCGCACTCCGTCTCCACTCTGCACAGGAGTTCCTGTGCCTGCTCCACCTGGAAACAGACTTTAGCTGCTTTTTTAAAGTGTTTACAGAGACCATAGATCTAAGGTCCAATGGCAGATCATTCCATAGCCTGGGGGCCACGGTTTTGAATGCTCTGTCCCCTTTTGTCTTCAATCTAGACCGGGGGACAGCCAGCAAGCCCTGATCAGACGACCTGAGCGATCTGTTCGTGGTGTATGGATGCAGTAGGTCACAGATGTAGGCAGGTGCCTGACCATGGAGTGCTCTATAGGTGATGACCAGAACCTTAAAGTGAATTCTGAATTTGATGGGGAGCCAGTGCAGGGACACTAAGATGGGGGTGATGTGGCAATATTTTCTAGACCTAGTCAGCAGCCTTGCGGCTGCGTTTTGGACCATTTGTAGCCGGCCCAAAGTGGATGCATCGAGGCAGGTGAAAAGGTAGTTACAATAGTCCAGGCGGGATGAAACAAAAGTATGAATAATCATTTCCAGCTCTACCTGGGACACAAAATATCGAAGTTTGGCAATGTTTCGTAGATGGAAAAAACAAGTATGTGTCAGAGATCTAATGTGGTGATAAAAGTGCATCTGCTGGTCAAAGATTACACCAGGGTTTCTGAGCTTGGGCCTCAGAGTTGTTGAGAGGGTCCCCATGCATGTGGCAACTTCTGAGGTGACTTTTTCTGAGCCTATAATAAGAACCTCAGTTTTTTCTGCGTTTAACTGAAGGAAGTTGTTTGCCATCCAATCCTTGACAGCAGTCAGACAGTCAAAGAGGCCAGACAATTTGTCAGATTGTTCGGGCTTGTAAGAGACATATAATTGGAAATTGTCAGCGTAGAAATGATACGAGACCTCTTTGAATTGATTAATGATTACTCCCAGGGGGAGCATGTAAAGTGCAAACAGAATAGGAGCCATCTCAGAACCCTGGGGCATGCCACAGGACAATGGAGCAGTTTCAGATGTGAAAGTGCCAGTAGACACAGAAAAACTCTTATCTTGCAGAAATGTTTGAGGTACGTACCAAACCGTGGTTTTTGTGTACCGTTACACCCCTAGTACCTATTTATGTCTTGGCTTGCAAGGGCATAATGAGATGGTACATAAGGTTTTTTGGATGTTTTTTATCAATGTGCGCTGACCATGACAGATGGTTATCAAGGACTAAACTAAGTAACTTTACCTTCTCACTTCAATGGGTTCCTTGGCTACATATAGATCCAATTTTGGCTTAGAAGCCAGTTTGTGCCTAGATGTATAAATGTATTTGTAATGCCCGACAACACACGTTAATGTCCCCATGGGCCAGACACGTCTTATTTAACACTTTGGGCACCAGCCGGTCTAGCCATCTTTGTACTCAGTGTGCCAGCGCTGTAAAGGATTGCGTCGCAGTGTTTGCAGGGCTATATCTATATGTTTTCATGTATACGTTTGCGTGTTATACTGTGGTGAATATTGTATAGTTTCAGAGTGATCCTGGCTAATTCCTGGTAACTGTTATGGAGCAATATGTGAATTTGACTAAAAGCGTTTGTGTTGCTCGCCTGGACATGCTACTATTTCCAATTCAAAAGTATATAATGGGTATTATGTTTCATCATGAATGCATGAATGGGGGGGGGGGGTAGTTTTTTGATGCTTTGATCGTCAGCAACGGCATACATTTTGGAGTACATTACATATGATCATTGCGATCGATGTGAAATCATTGTTGGATCAAAGTAGGATTGATGTCATATAGTCCTTACCTTTACAGGGAGGTATCCCAAAAAGAATATTCCAATTGTCTGATCGCGATTTCCAGTATTGATGTCGATCAGGTCCCTGACATGAAGTTGCACAAGATATGCCTCAAGTGTGCTGAACGCGCTTCGAAGTGGTCGGATGAAGCGATTCACTTGGCTTGGTCTAAATTCTCCACCCGGATCATATACAATGTAACACATAGTGTGAAATAAGGTTTCAAAGGGTAGGCGATACTGCCACCTAGCAGGATGTGGCCGGTATTGCACTTTTGGGATCTCAGAATGATTTCCTTTGGTAACACCGAGGTCCGTGAACCTGTAATGAATAAAAAAAATGTATAAAAGAAAAAACGACCAAAACCCGAGAAATTTCTGGTCTGGCGCTCAACCGCTGGCGAGTTAACCCGGGATATCTCGGGTCTGGCTCCCAATGTGTTAAACAAGTCAAGAAGAAACATCACAATAAATCAAGAATAAAACAAAAACACCATGAAATCCAAAATAAAATGTAAAATAAATGAATGAATAAATGAAACACTCCCAGACAAACCCCAGGCGAAGGTAAGGAAAAACTCACAAAAAATCTAACAATAGGAAAAAAGCCACAAGATAAGTTGCTAACATTGGATAATTTGCCATTTATAGCACAGAGATAGCTCCACCCCTCTGGGTCGGTACCGACCCCTTTTGCCATTATGATCATAGATCCATATTTTTATGATTGATGGAAATCATTTGCGATTTTAAAATCAACCGTTTTCAAGTATTACCATCACAAACATGTCACAAAAGCATGTAGAATGTAAAACGTTAGGTTGGCAATAGGTTAGCAATAGGTTATAAGTGGCATAATATGGTTTTACCTTCTCGTTTTGAAGAAGTTTAATCCGAGCCGGCGACCATTTTGGAAATAAAAAAACCCGCAAATTGTAGTTTCTTTGCGGCCATTTTGTCGAGGGCATTCATAGGTGTAGAACAGCGTAACTACATTTCCCTTCAAGTTCTATGGGGGTTCAAAGTTCAGAGTTGAATTATGGAATATGTCAATAACTGTTATTATTCTTGATAATAAGCCACAAAAGGTAACGCGTTGACAAATATTGAAACGTAGTTAGTTTCTCCTCCCTATTATGAGGAGCTGATCAATTGGACTTTTATTAACGGACTTTATCAAATGAACTTTAAATCACTGGACCTTATCACAAGCTGCGTATGTCAAGGAAGACCACTTTATTCCTGTAAAACTACCCTGTCTGGTTGAATAAAGTTCTCCTTGATGATTGTCGACTGAATCGTGTGAGGTGTTCATTCTGCCTGGGATTATCAGATGTTTCCGTGAGCACACCAGAGGGATCATTAAAAAAGTACACAACGCAGGACACTATCGTCTATCCATCACTCACTGGGATTATCGGAACATCTAACAAACTTGGATCTGAAATTAGTTTCAAAATGGTTACACTGTGAGAAAAATAAAAAAGTACAGTCGAGTACAGTATATATTATTATCTGTTATTATGCATGCCTGGTGATACTAAATCCAAATTGAACTCGGGCATTTGAACGATACTATATGTATATATATATATAAATGTGCGAATTGGCTATAATAAGGTAATGTATGAGCATATATTCTATATTCTATAATAATATTTCAAATTGCATTGGTCTGGATGGGAGAATTCAGTACTGTATATACAGAACCTTCGGTTTTATCATCTTCCCTTTATTAATTTCCTTAGATCTTTTGTACACATGATCTCAAGAGGGTACTGAACGAGGTCAGTGGCAGTTCTTTAAGTCTGGTCATTATTATCATGGTGTTATTCACTGTCAAAGATGAAAAGAAAAATCATAATTCATATTTTCCGTTGTTTCATCACAATTTAAGCAAGCCTAGTAATAGACACAATATTTCTGACACTGAGAATACATTCATTGAGGTCCATAGATGTACCTAGATACCAAGAATATGCAAATAGCCCTTGTAGAAGTGGAGCAATATTCCATTTACCTAGGTATACATTTTATGCAGATTTTCACCTGGGGTGGAACAGGTTAAGACTTTCAGAGCCCAAGCTTAATCTTGATTTACCGGTTGAATGCCCACCATCCACTTCAATGTTAGCGTTAACAACGCCTAATCTATGTTTTAAATTATGGCTATGTGTCTAATCTGCCCGTCGCTTATCAATGACTCGTTTTCCAGTCAACATTGTCGAAGCGGATTGTTTTTTTATCGGCTCATTTTCGTTTTATAGCATTTTGAAAAGCCCTCGTTTTCAAGGAAAATATAAATGTTCCATGATCAAATGCGTTTACTGGAATATTCTAGAATACACAAAAACGTTGTAATTTTTCGGCCTATTTATGAATCGTTTTCAAATAAACGTTAGATTATCGATATTGTGTACGTATGCACGCTGGGGCCGCAAGCTGAAAATCGATTCTCTGATTTCCTCAAAGCGATCACGCACACACACACACAGATCTCAGCGAATACAACTCTGATTATCCCAAGACTGGTAAAATAGATTCCTTACCTCAGATCAGATGTTCTCCAAAAAGATCATTCCAATTCCTGATCGCCATTCCAAAAATCGATCACTACTGTCTACTATCGATTGGCTACTGTGAATATATATTCCAGGCTGATTCCCGTCCCGCGATCACTTCCATGTTGAGCAGACGGCTTGCCAGCTCAGGGAGCCAGCTGGCCCCGCCTCTACATATCACTGATCCCAGGTCAGTCTAAGCGACTGACGTGCAGTTTTCAGGGATAGACGATAGGGGGCGCTTTTTTCCATTCTGAGCTGCTGATGGGGCTGGTGTACCAACGGGAGACTCGGTTGATCAAATATGAATTTAGATCGCTAATAAAAAAATAAAACGATAATTGTCGTTGTGGGCATTCAGGCATTGGGCTGATACAACGTCATATCACGTTGTGGGCACTGAAAGTGTTAATCAATGAGATGGCAGGAGAAATGAACCCATAACAAATGAGCTTTCCAGCTCAGATTATGATCAATAACATCAAAAGCAGCACTGAATTATAGCATAACTGCAGCCACTACCTTTGAGTTATCAATTTCTCTTAACCACTCATCTCATCTAAACTAACTCATTTCCATTAGTTAGTTTAGATTAGATTAGGTCCATTATCCCTTACCTGCCCTCATCCCCCCTTTTTTCCCTACTTCCCTAGCCCTATTTTTTGTTATGATTGTGAAGTGACCTTGGGTTTCATGAAACGCGCTATATAAATTTGATCTATTATTATTATTATTATTATTATTATTATTATTATTATTATTATTATTATTATTATTATTATTATTATTATTATTATTATTATTATTATTATTATCTGAGTGAGTGCAGTGCTGCTAGAATCGCCCTGTCTGTATCCATGTTGATATTTGGTGGTTAGTCCATTTGAAGTGAAGTAGTCCAGAATATGCACATAAAGAATTATTTCTAATCACTTGTTCTTTGCTTATACTATTCCTTCTTCTTACCTGTGTTCTATTTAGTGACCATATTTGTCAATTTACAACAATTTAATCTATCCTCTAATAAACCAGATTTAGCTGACAACATTTTGGCTTCATCTCTCTGTTTCATTAAACATTTAATCTCCTCATCAAACAAAGGGGCTGTTCTAGATTTCACTGTAAACGTCTTCATGGGGGCATGTCTATTAACTATCAATAAACACATTCATGAAAACATTTAAAGAAATCTCTTGGTTGTCACCTCATACAAATCTATAAAATTGTCTTCATTAAATATATTGTATGTCCTTTTACTTGCTGTTGGAATTTTGTATTGTCTTGCAGTTGCTATCATATTGTGATCACTGAATCCTACTGATAGAGAAACTGGCTTTGAACAGTGCTCAGAGACATTGGTGTAAATATGATCAATGTAATGTTGAAGAAGCATGTCGTGCATAATTAGTCAAGACTGGTGTTGGCATAGAAACTATTTGTGACAAATTACAAGCACTAATTCATGAAGACAACCTCTTCTTCATGGAACAATTACTAGCTAGCCAATCTATATTCATGTCTCCAAGCAAATCTATTTCACTCTTTGTATCAGCAACTCTGTCAACATATCACATACATCGTATTCAGTGTGTACTCCAGGGGGCCTGTAGCAGCAGCCCACCAATATTGGTTTCAAGTGAGGTAGATGTACCCGAACCCACAGTGCTTCTACATTATTACACATAAATTCCAAACACAATTTTGAAGGAAGATGATTTTGTATGTAAATAGCCACTCCCCCTCCATATGTGTCTCTGTCCTTCCTGAATATAGTGTAACCCTCTTGAATGGAGTCTAGATGTGTCTCCGGCAATGCCAGTATATTAATGGTATTTTGCTTGCACTAGGTTGTTCAATTCACGAGTCATGAGTTTGTGAATATTGAGCTGTTGATGCATAAGCCTTACATCAACACAGGCACAGTAGGCCTAACGTGTTTACATTACTTTTTTCTTCTCTGCTTCCCAGTCCTTCCCTCAGGTGTCGTGTTGCAGGGTGGACGATGAGTTTGTCATAGCACAGGAAAGCGATGTCCCCTCGCTCACAAGCTGCCTTCATAGCTGGTATAAGTTATTTGCGTTTTTGACGAACAGCATCTGAATAGTCCTCATTGATGTAGGCCTACTCGGTGAATACAGGGCTTATTATTGAGAAAGCAACAAACCTTTTTGGTGTTCTCCTCACAGAACCTAAAGTAGTCTGTAATACAATGAGAGAGTCCACTCATGTCCTCACCATGAACCCTCTCAGGTCCCAGTCGGTTGTTCTGAAGCCCCCCCCCCCCCCTCCAGCTCCTCTTCAACATCATCAGACCACTGCGGGACGTTTCTGGTGGTGGCTGGCTGGCTCCTGATAACAGTTGGTACAAGCCTGATTAGGTTGTGGTCTGATCCCCAGATGGGTGGGAGTGAAGTGGGAGCTGTCCATGGTCTCTCTTGTATTACAGGTCCCATACTGGGTGAAATTAGTAAGGGTTTTGGATAACTTAACATGGTTGTAAGTCACCATTGTTCATGATGAATGCGCTGGGATGCTGTAATCCCATTGAATTCTCGTGGTAAATAAGAGAGCCAGCAGCTCCATGTCCAGGGAACAGATGCATTCCTTTACAGTACATTTAATTGACCAGGATTACACCAACTAGAGCCTTTCCTCTTACCACTCTGTTCATCCCTGTTAGCTTGCACAAAAAGGTTCAACTGTTCAACTGTTTTCATTCAGCCAAGCAAGCTGGACTCCCAGCGATCACACGTTTCCCATAACAGAGGACAAGTCAGGCTTGAACCTCCTATTCTTCCTCATCCTCTCCCTGGCAGGTAGATCCTTCAGTGGCGCTGCGATGGGTGAGAGGAGCGCTTCACACGAGTTGCCAACTGTGTGTCTGCCGGTGGTCAAGTCCATTATTCCATTGTTGTAGTCGTCCATTGTTCTAGCTTGACACAAACTAACGTATAACTCGCTAAGGAAAGCTATGAAAATGATTTACCTGTACATACAATGTACTGTCACTTAGACAAAGAGCTAAGTGTGGTAGAAAGTTAGAAATCGAGAATAAGTTAGAACAAAGGTAGAAACATATGGGAGCTGCTATTGGACAGGCTGCAGCAGCGGCGGAAACTCATTTGTCATACTGATACCTCTCGTCTCCCGGGTCCTACATATCTCTCATGTTTAATTTCCTGGTTTGTAAAGTGCATTAATATTGATGTGTGCCGGTATTTCATTAGGCGTGTACGGGGGGCATGTCCTATGGGGAAGGGGGGGGGGGGGATAGTTGCGTGCTGACGGGGTTTGGGCAGCGTCAGTTCTGAGACATCCATCAGGGAGCCGTCAGGCTCTGGAGAGCATGTTCTTCATCTGACAGCTGCATCACATCTGTAAATACTCATCCCTCTGATGTACAGGTCGCCTCCCAATTAATGGGCCCACATTGCTCTGTATGTGCTGATGCATGGGGAAGCAGGCGGGGCCGGGCCCTCTTAAATTGCTTTCCTTTATTGCATCTCTTGCTGAGTCGTCTACCTACCCCCCACCCCCCCCCTCCCTCTCTCTCTCCTCTCTCTCTCTCTCTCGTCTCTCATCTCCTCTCTCTCTCTCTCTCTCTCTCTCTCTCTATCTCTCTATCTCTCTCTCTGTCTCTCTCGTTGATCTCCACCCCTCAGAAATCATATTAGCCAAACCAATCTCATGTTAAAACATGTCATTCCTTAATTTAGCTTCTCTAGTGCTTGTATGGCTTCAACGTCAAACATGCTGGAGTTTGCAAGCGTGTGGGGGGAGGGGGGGGTGAGCAAAATATAGTGAGAGAGAGAATAATAATAGATAAAGGGAGAGAGAGAGAGAGAGAGAGAGAGAGAGAGAGAGAGAGAGAGAGAGAGAGAGAGAGAGAGATAGAGAGAGGAGAGAGAGAGAGAGAGAGAGAGAGAGAGAGAGAGAGAGGAGAGAGATGGAGAGAGAGAGAGAGAGAGAGAGATAGAGAGAGAGAGAGAGAGGAGAGAGGGAGGGAGAGAGAGAGAGAGAGAGAGAGAGAGTGTCTAGTAATACAATATTGTACTGACTGTTGACAGATTGCTAGTGTATTGGGACTGACTATGGCACCATGGGCAGATTACTACTATATTGCAATGACTATAGGACCATGGACAGATTACTGGAAACCCTGAACATCAATTACACTATTCCCTTTTAAAGTGGATGTTTGTCTCTTAACTTTTTGTCTCAGGGACCTATAGCCGACTGGTATTTTTGTAGCAAGGACCATCAGATATTCTACTTGTCTTTTTGTATCAAGGACCATCAGATATTCTACTTGTCTTTTTGTATCAAGGACCATCAGATAGCCGACTTGTCCTTTTGTATCAAGGACCATCAGATACAGTAGCATACTTTGTCCTTTTGTATCAAGGACCATCAGATATTCTACTTGTCTTTTTGTATCAAGGACCATCAGATATTCTACTTGTCTTTTTGTATCAAGGACCATCAGATATTCTACTTGTCTTTTTGTATCAAGGACCATCAGATATTCTACTTGTCTTTTTGTATCAAGGACCATCAGATATTCTACTTGTCTTTTTGTATCAAGGACCATCAGATAGCCGACTTGTCCTTTTGTATCAAGGACCATCAGATACAGTAGCATAAACTTGTCCTTTTGTATCAAGGACCATCAGATATTCTACTTGTCTTTTTGTATCAAGGACCATCAGATATTCTACTTGTCTTTTTGTATCAAGGACCATCAGATATTCTACTTGTCTTTTTGTATCAAGGACCATCAGATATTCTACTTGTCTTTTTGTATCAAGGACCATCAGATATTCTACTTGTCTTTTTGTATCAAGGACCATCAGATAGCCGACTTGTCCTTTTGTATCAAGGACCATCAGATACAGTAGCATACTTGTCCTTTTGTATCAAGGACCATCAGATATTCTACTTGTCTTTTTGTATCAAGGACCATCAGATATTCTACTTGTCTTTTTGTATCAAGGACCATCAGATATTCTACTTGTCTTTTTGTATCAAGGACCATCAGATATTCTACTTGTCTTTTTGTATCAAGGACCATCAGATATTCTACTTGTCTTTTTTGTATCAAGGACCATCAGATATTCTACTTGTCTTTTTGTATCAAGGACCATCAGATAGCATACTTGTCTTTTTGTATCAAGGACCATCAGATAGCATACTTGTCATTTTGTATCAAGGACCAACAGATAGTCGACTTGTCTTTTTGTATCAAGGACCATCAGATAGCCGACTGGTCTATTTGTTTCAAGGACCATCAGATAGATATCCGACTTGTCTTTTTGTATCAAGGACCATCAGATAGCCTATTTGTATTTGTGTCTCAGGGAACAGAAGTTGCTACTTGCCCCTTTGTCTCAGGGACAAGTATATAGCTTAATTGTCTCAGATAGCAGATAGCCTAGCTGCTTGTCTTGTTGTCTCAGGGACCAGCAGATAGCCTAGTTAGTAGCTACTTGTCTTTTTGTCCCAGGGACCAGCAGATACTAACAATAGCATGCTCACCCTCAGGGACCACTGACTGTATATTAAAACGAATACTGATCTAATGAGGGATGTCAGATAACCCAAAGGGAGGGATAGATAATATTATTAAAAATGTTCAGACTTTTTATTACTGTCCTTTCGCATTATTTCCTTTGTTTTTGTTTGCTTTCATAAGCACATTGTCACTCTGCGTTTTAAAAGTACTCTACAAATAAAGTTGATAGTGTACCAATATAATATATGATTATTATATTGATATTAAATAGTGGAGGAGGGGAGAGAGACAATGATGAATAGAAAGAGAGAGAGGGAGAGAGCTGTCTTTGCAGGACCATGGACAGCCACTAGTAGTATAACAGGGAATTTCACTGGTACACAGAGGGAGGACAATTCTCAGTGGAGTTTTATGTTCTCCCCGTGTTCATGTGGGTCC